>NC_138770.1:120874795-120892295 GCF_965119305.1 Pelophylax lessonae
TTCCCTTTAATGAGCAAAATTGATGTTGTACAGTAGAATGGGCCATACCCAGTTTGGCAGATGCAAATGGAATGTTCATTCTATGTTTTGATACAGTGGCAATACAGAAGTATAAATCATACTTAACTAATATTTTTAACTATTATTAACAATGCAATGGGCTTGAGTATTGCTTGTAATGATCAAGCCCTTAGGGGGTTAATTAAACAATGATTGCAATCGCTTCTGAGCATTGAAAGACAGGGCACTTGTGCAAGAATTTACTCTTGCCCCCACTTAGTCAATAAGAGAGTACAGTTAACCAGTTACTGTGGGAGGCTGGCATGGGCAGGCTGGATGACTTACATGTACGTCATACAGCCTGTTCCAGGTTAGGGGCATGCATTCATGTGCCCCCTGCTAACCTGTGCTGTCACTAGTTACAGCAGGATTTTGTCAGCAGGTCCTGGCCAATGATTTATGGCTGAGACCTGTTGATCAGCTGTAGCCAATCACAGCACAGAGTCCTGTGTTTACAAACACACAGGGCTCAAGGCACAAATCAGCAATCTGACTATTTCTTCTCTCTGCAAAGCAAGGAAACAGCCAGATCTGTTAGCAAAAGCAGCACATATCACAAACATTACACTTGTTAGGCGCACAGTTAACCCCTCGATTGCCCCTTGACGTTAACCCCTTCCCAGCCAGTGTCATTAACACAGTGTACAGTATTATATCTGATCACTGGATTAGTGTTAGTATTGATGTCAGTGTCAGTTAGTGTACCTTCCAGTGAGGGTCTGATAGTGCCAGATTGCCCGCCACCCTATCAAAGTCACACTATAAGTCGCTCATCACCGCCATTACCAGTATAATGCCTATAGATGCATAAATTCCAGTAAATATACCATTGTTTGTAGACACTATAGCTTTCACACAAACTAATAATATACACTTATTGGATTTTTTTTTTTAACCAAAAACATGGGGCTGAATACATTTTGGCCTAAATTTATGAATAAACTTAAATTTTTATGGATATGTTTTATAACAGAAAGTAGAAAATACTGTTTTTTTGTTTTTTTTAATTTACTGAATTTTTTTCATTTATATGCCACCAAAAGAAATCTCTAAAATTAATTTGCGTACAAAATTGCATGACCTAGCAGTTTCCAGTTAAAGTAGCACAGTGTTGAATAGCAAAAAATGCCCTGGGGGGTTTCACCAGCCCTATATGTGAGCGGTGTCCAGGTTTTCAAGACAGCAGGGGGGGGGGGGGGGGGTCCCAGTACCAGCCCAACCCACATCCTGTATAAATGGGGCCCTATATCCAAAAGGACCCTTGTAAATCTGCAACATGGTCTGGCCACCCCCGGTTCCAGACTCATTTATTATCACAATTCTAAGATTTTCTAACACGATTATTTGAAAGCCAATAATTGAGCCAGCCCACATGGACGATGAATGTTTTTCTGCATAGCCTAATCCAGCTGTTTTTAACCAGGGTGCCCAGGCACCCTGGGTGCTTTCAGGTTTTTTCAGGGGTTCTTTGGCAAAATGCCTAAAAATTGCCCAAAAATGATATACAAGCCAGCAGGTGGCACCAGCATCTTAACAACTTCATTGGTTAATACGGAAGACATTGGGGACCTGCACAGTGTCCTTGTTTGCCCCTTCCCTGCCCCTCTCCTTACTAAGGCCACTTAAGCTGACTGAGGGAGAGAAACAGAAGAAGTGAAACAATATTGCAATATTAGTCAGTACCAAGGTGTATTTGCTTTGGAAGAATAAATCACCTGTAACGTTGGGTGTCCTATGTTTTTGGATGTTGCTGCATTATGTAAGACTATGAGTTTAGATTTTTTACATTATAGAATGGGGTGCCTCGAGATTGTGCAGAATTTTAAAAGGTGCCTTGACTGAAAAAAGATTGAGAAACATTGGCCTAATATATTACCGTAACTATCTTTTGGATTTCACCTTTTAACTGTTTCGACCAATCAGCTCAAAGAAACATTAACGGCTGATCAGTTGCAAAGGGTAGTTTCAGGCTACACATTATTACTCTGCCTTATGTAATAAGATTGTCTGTTCTGCAGGCAAGGCTTGCGGGAGAGGCTTGCAGGAGTTAAAAAAAAAGATCGTTCTCGGTTACACTGGAACACTGGATGTCCTGTGTGGCTTCGGTGTGTGTTTTTCCATTCAAGTATAATTTTAACTCTCCAGCGATTCCAGTTTTTAGATGCAAACATAAAATAAAATGCTGTATGAAACAACAGCGTACTGGCAAGCTCGTAAATGAGAAACACAAACACTGATACCATGAGCAGATGGATATAATGACTAATGACCATCTGAAGGTTTAAAGCCTATCTATGAGAGTGTGCTGAGAAAAAAGACATAGTGAAGCTGAACCATCTTGTGGTCTGCAGAAATAAGGAGGAGCAGAGACTGCTCGGTGTGATATGATTCATAAATACAGTACACAAGGGCAGTGTCTAGCCGCCAAGTGCAATACGCCGCCATATATCAAACCTGAGCATCTTAGAATAAAGTACGTAGCTGCTGAAGAAGAAATGCAGATTTAAGCACAACACGCCTGAGCTTGTAGTTCTCCAACACCTGTAGGATCTTAGTTTGTACAATTCTGCAATAGCTAAATGTGAGAAAAGTGCACCTTGGTTAAACAACTTTTCATTCTACACAAGCCTTTCTCAACTAGGGTTCCATGGAACACTAGGGTTCCTTTAAAGCAGCCTTTGTCAACTTTTTTAACACAGAGGAACCCTTAAAACAACTTTCCGGTCCCAGGGAACGTTGATAATAATTATAACATCTTCAACTCATGATACACTTGTGTGAAGGTTAGAGGAAAGAATGCCCCTTACACTTGTGGTCATTGGGAAGAATTACCCCCTTATAGATAGTGAAAAAGATCAATGGTGTCAGTGGGAACTTAGCTGAGAGGAAGAAATTGCTCAAGGAACCTCTAAAGTCCCCCCGAGGAACCCTGGTTGAGAAACCCTGCTCTAGAGGTTGCTAGAGGCTCTTTGAGAAATGAGCAGTTTCTTTTTCTCAGATATGCAACCATAAAAACAATCTTTTCAGCTATCTGCAAGGCGAATATTCTTTACAATGACCACCAATGTAAGGGGTATTCTTCCCACTGGCCACCAATTTATGGCAAACTTTTCCTACTGACCACCAGAGTAAAAAGCATTTTTCCAAAGGACCACCAAGGTAAGACGTATTCTTCCCACTGACCACCAGCGTGAGGGGCATTCTTTCCATTGACCACCAATGTAAGAAGCATTCTTCCTACTAATCACCATTGTAAGGTGCATTCTTCCCACTGACCCCCAATGTTAGGTGTCATTCTTCCTATTGACCACCAATGTAAGGGGCGTTCTTCCTATTGACCACCAATGTAAGAAGCATTCTTCCCACCGACCACCAGTATAAGGAGCATTCTTCCCAATGACCACCAGTATAAGGAGCATTCTTCCCACTGACCACCAGTATAAGGAGCATTCTTCCCAGTGACCATTAAGGTAAGGAGCATTCTTCCCACCGACAACCAGTATAAGGAGCATTCTTCCCACTGACCACCAATGTAAGGAGCATTCTTCCCAGTGACCATTAAGGTAAGGAACATTCTTCCTACTGACCACCAATGTAAATGAGTATTTATCCTATTGACCATCAATGTAAGGTGCATTCTTCCCACTGATCCCCAATGTAAGGAGCATTCTTCCCACTGACCCCCAATGTAAGGAGCATTCTTCCCAGTGACCATTAATGTATGGAGCATTCTTCCAACTGACCCCCTAATGTACTTTAGGTATCCTAACTAATTGTTGGAGTTCCCTGAGACCTAAAAAGTTTTTTCAAGGGTTCTTACGTAGTAAAAAGCTTTAGAACGACTGCTCTAAACAATTCAGACTGGCATAAGGAGTTCCAAGCAAGTGGCTGGAAATAATTGCCTGCACATTTTTAATCTCCGTGAACTTCCAAAAACCCAGAGCAGTCAATATACAAACTGCAATTTTTAGCTCCTAAATCGGAAGTCTGGCACGTCCCACTCCTTTATTCCCCAGTGGAGTGCCTGTCTGAGCCATAAAGAGGTGCACAGTGCAAGTATATACAGGGAAGGTGAGGTGCCAAAGTACCAATTTTGAACCTGTAAGTCGATATTTGTGCATCGTACCCCCTTGGGAAATCAGGGCCAACCAGAGAAATCGAGGATATAAAGAGTAGGACAGCTATGTTCAGATGCCTACTTATAAACCCTTCATATCAGCATGAATTGTTTAAAAAGACTGTGTTCGCTTTAAATTTAGGAATACCCGTTGCATAAAAAGCAACAAGAACAGTAAAAGTAAATAAAAAAAAAAAAACAAGAACACTAAAATAATATTTGACGAAGAATCGAAAAATATTGACCTTTTATAAACCCTTCATATCAGCATGAATTATTTAAAAAGACTGGGTTCGCTTTAAATTTAGGAATACCCATTTTATAAAAAACAACAAGGACAGTAAAAGTAAATAAAAAAAAAAAAAAAACAAGAACACTAATAATAATATTTGTCGAAGAATCGAAAGATATTGACCTTTTCTTGGCACACAACAGAATAAATTAAGAAAACAAACCTGCACTATTTTAAAACAGAACAATCCCACAGCAATACAAGCTAATAAAACTACTTGGTACACTGCAAACCAGCAATATACATGTGCAAACACCAGCAAAAAAAAATGAAAAATACATGCAAATATTTAACACTGTTGATCATAAATATTACATTGCAGATCACAAAAAAGCAGAAGCGCTGAACACAACTTTGCAGCGACGCTAACACTTGAAATCAGTTTCCAGATCATCAAGCACAGTAATACCTGGGTGGGATCATAAAGCAGGACTTTCACAGCGAAGCTCTATTTACTGAGCTGGATTATATAGTGAAATTTATAAATATATATATTTGGTTTTTTTTTTGGTTTTTTGTTTTTTTTTCATTTACTATATATATATATAAAAGTATAATAAAGGAAAATAATCAGGACTTTGAAAGCCAAGCTCCATTTACTGAGCTAGATTTTATAGTGCAATTTATAAATATATATATTTTTTTCTCAATTTTTTCTTAACTTATATATATATGTATATAAGTATAATAAATAATAACTTCAACCAAAAAAAAAAAATATATATATATATATATATATATATATATACCACATATATATTCAACTATTCAACTCAATTAT
Organism: Pelophylax lessonae; assembly: GCF_965119305.1. Classification (NCBI taxonomy): domain Eukaryota; kingdom Metazoa; phylum Chordata; class Amphibia; order Anura; family Ranidae; genus Pelophylax; species Pelophylax lessonae. The sequence continues at coordinate 120,880,046 of NC_138770.1, forward strand.
TCAATATTGTATTTGCATACTAAATGATATACACACACACATATATATATATATATATATATATATATATATATATATATATATATATATATATATATACACACACATCACATTTCTATTCGACTCTTTAAAATATATTTATTCCATAGGTCATTAATTATTGGCAGGAATTGTATCTAAAAATCAAAAGTAAGGAATTTTAAGACAAAGTGTATTAGATTTAAAATTCAAATTGTTCAACCCTAGAAGCCAGGCGCACTTGGCAACGCTGGCACAAGCAATCGTTTAGGGAGAAGCGATAGGTGGCAATCCAGGTGGAAATACGACTCGGTAGAGAGCCTTGTAAAAGTTTAGCTGTGAAAATCCTGCTGCCCGCTCTACATAAACACCTGGCCATCCCGTACCCCCTCAGTGCCAATCACCTGCAGGGCATAGGAGCCAAGCGTCATCGCCAAACACCACTGTGACTTGCTCCGCACAGCTTCCCTTTCAGCAGGAGGGTACAGGCAGTCGATCCAAGATAACACCTATTAGCAGAGCTGCTGTGTAATATAGCGTGCCAGGCCACACCATCTGAGCACCCCCCTCCTCCCAGAGCTCCCCTGTGTGTGTCTCTACGCACAATGCTCCCCAGAGGGCACAGGGCAAGCTAAGGCTGCGCAGTCACTAACCACAGCTCTCTCCAGTGACACATTCCATGTGGGAGCAGACACGCCAGCACATCTGGGCACAACACGGGGCTCTTATGAATGAGACAGAGGGGTGGGCTTCAGCAGACGAATAAAAATACAGGATCACGTTACTGTAAGCTCGCCAGGCCCTCTCCATGCCTCTGAGATATTAATGTCATATTATATATAAAGGTTAACCATTTCACTTCCAAAGCAGGCAACCTCAAAACAGCACACATAGGACCTATTCGCCTCTGCCCTTAAACCCGTTACAGAATACATAGCTATAGTATATGCGTGGCATCTCTGTAAAGGTTAGCTGTACATCTACAATAGGAGTGGTGCCCAGGCAGTGTGTGGCAGCTGGATTTAGCTAAATAAACCTTTTTTCTTTATTTAATTACAGGCAGATCAACATTTTATCAGACATCACCAAATAATACAGAACTGCCTGAAGCCACCAGACTGTTAGATTATAACACTTACATTACATAGCATAGATAAAAACATGTAACCATTGTAAATGCCAGGTGCCTTGATATTGGGGTTTGGCATTATAACAGTAGACATGCAGAGAACTCTTCACCATCTGAAAGGTGCTCACCACACTAAGGCTCAATTCACAAAGCTAACAAACCCAAATAAAAATATTCATTATCAAAAAGTGATAAACCATTTAACCATTGTGCATGTCTACATGGGAAGTTGTCATCACACTGTAGACATACAGGAAACTCTTCAGTATCTGAATGGTGATCACCACTCATCAGACTCAGTTCACAACGCCAACACACCCGGAAAAGATACTGTTTATCAAACAAGTCATCCAACATTTAACCATTCTGCATGTCAGAAGCATTGCATGGGAAGTTGTCATCACACTGCAGGCATTACGGAAACTCTTCACCATCTGAAAGATTAGGCTCAATTTACAAAGCTAACAAACCTAGATAAAAATAGTTATCAAAAAAAGTGACTTTTTAGTCCTTTGAGATCTGAAAATAACAGTCACATATCTGACACTACTGATACCTATGTAAAGCTTTGTGTAATGAGGTGATTGCCAAAACCATGCCAGACTGAACACAACAACCCCACAAAATATCCAATTGGAACTATCATGCTTAAAAACAGTGACAATGGTACAGCTGGCATGGCACCGAAAAGAGTGTTGAGCAACTGTCCAATATTAATGAAGACTTTGTCAATGCGATGGGTTGGTGGGGTTATTGGTTGCCAATGACATTGTAGGGTTTTTCTGTGGGTTGTAGCTGGGGTACCCCTTGGTATTTGTCAGGGTGAGTGCACACGGGGATCTGATTGCACGCTTTTGGTGCGTTCAGGTGTGAACTGATACCAAACTGACCTGAAGTGCTGTGAGGTGGACATGTGCTGAGCAACCCTAGATGCAGGCCTTAGGTGTGCTAATGCCAACTCTGCTAGCTCCATCCCTCTAGGTGTATGAGCATCCCTCTAAGTGTATGAGCATCCCTCTCTCCTAAACTCTAGATGTATGAGCATCCCTCTCTCCTATACTATAAGTGTATGAGCATCCATCTAAGTGTATGAGCATCCCCCTCTCCCCTAGGTGTATGAGCATCCCTCTCATCTCTAGATGTATGAGCATCCCTCTCTCCTATAAGTGTATGAACATCCCTCTCTCCTATCCTATAAGTGTATGAGCATCCCTAAGTGTATGAGCATCTCTCTAAGTGTATGAGCATCCTTCTCTCCTATCCTCTATGTGTATAAGCATCCCTCTAAGTGTATGAGAATCCCTCTCTCCTCTCCTCCAGGTGTATGAGCATCCCTCTAAGTGTATGAGCATCCCCATCTCCTCTAGGTGTATGAGTATCCCTCTAAGTGTATGAGCATCCCCATCTCCTCTAGGTGTATGAGTATCCCTCTAAGTGTATGAGCATCCCCATCTCCTCTAGGTGTATGAGTATCCCTCTAAGTGTATGAGCATCCCCATCTCCTCTAGGTGTATGAGTATCCCTCTAAGTGTATGAGCATCCCTCTCTCCTCTAGATAAATGAGCATCCCTCTAAGTGTATGAGCATCCCTCTCACCTCTAGGTGTATGAGTATCCCTCTAAATGTATGAGCATCCCTCTCTCCTCTAGGTGTATAAGCACCCCTTTGTGTATGAGCATCCCTCTCTCCTCTAGGTGTAGGAACATCCCCCTAAGTGTATGAGCATCTCTCTAAGTGTATGAGCATCCTTCTCTCCTATCCTTTATGTGTATAAGCATCCCTCTAAGTGTATGAGAATCCCTCTCTCCTCTCCTCCAGGTGTATGAGCATCCCTCTCTCCTCTCCTCTAGGTATATGAGCATCCCTCTCTCCACTCCTCTAAGTGTATGAGAATCCCCCCAGGTGTATGAGCATCCCTCTTTCCTCTCCTCCTCTAAGTGTATTATAAGCATCCCTCATCCCTCTCTCCTCCTCTCGGTGTAATATGAGCATCCCTCATCCCTCTCTTCTCCTGTAGGTGTATGATGAGCATCCCTCATCCCTCTCTTCTCTTCTCCTGTAGGTGTATGATGAGCATCCCTCATCCCTCTCTCCTCTCCTCCTCTAGGTGCATTATGAGCATCTCTCATCTCTCTCTCCTCTCCTCCTCTAGGTGTACATTGAGCAACCTTTATCCCCCTCTCCTCTCCTCCTCTAGGAGTAATATGAGCATCCCTCATCTCTCCTCTCCTCTCCTTCTCTAGAAGTACGATGAGCATCCCTCTTTCCTCTAGGTGTAAGATGAGCATCCCTCATCCCTCTCTACTCTCCTCCTCTGGGTGCATGATGAGCATCCCTCATCCCACTCTCCTCTAGGTGTATGATGAGCATCCCTCATCCCTCTCTCCTATGGGTGTATGATGAGCATCCCTCATCCCTCTCTCCTCTCCTCTCCTCCTCTACGTTTATGATGAGCATCCCTCATCCCTCTCTCCTCTCCTCCTCTAGTAGTATGATGAGCATCCCTCTTTACTCTAGGTGTAATATGAGCATCCCTCATCTCTCCTCTCCTCCTCTAGGTGTAAGATGAGCATCCCTCATCCCTCTCTACTCTCCTCCTCTAGGTCTAATATGTGCATCCCTCATCTCTCCTCTCCTCCTATAGGTGTAAGATGAGCATCCCTCATCCCTCTCCTTCTCTAGGTGTAATATGAGCATCCCTCATCTCTCCTCTCCTTCTCTAGAAGTATGATGAGCATCCCTCTTTCCTCTAGGTGTAAGATGAGCATCCCTCATCCCTCTCTACTCTCCTCCTCTAGGTGTATGATGAGCATCCCTCATCCCTCTCTCCTCTCCTCCTCTGGGTGCATGATGAGCATCCCTCATCCCACTCTCCTCTAGGTGTATGATGAGCATGCCTCATCCCTCTCTCCTCTCCTCCTCTGGGTGCATGATGAGCATCCCTCATCCCTCTCTCCTATGGGCGTATGATGAGCATCCCTCTCTCCTCTCCTCTCCTCTCCTCCTCTACGTTTATGATGAGCATCCCTCATCCCTCTCTCCTCTCCTTCTCTAGTAGTATGATGAGCATCCCTCTTTACTCTAGGTGTAATATGAGCATCCCTCATCTCTCCTCTCCTCCTCTAGGTGTATGATGAGCATCCCTCATCCCTCTCTCCTCTCCTCCTCTAGGTGTATGATGAGCATCCCTCATCCCTCTCCTCCTCTAGGTGTATGATGAGCAACCCTCTCCTCCTCTAGGTGTATGATGAGCATCCCTCATCCCTCTTTCCTCTTCTCCTCTAGGTGTATGATGAGCATCCCTCATCCCTCTCTCCTCTCCTCCTCTAGGTGTATGATGAGCATCCCTCATCCCTCTTTCCTCTTCTCCTCTAGGTGTATGATGAGCATCCCTCATCCCTCTCTCCTCTCCTCCTCTAGGTGTATGATGAGCATCCCTCATCCCTCTCCCCTCTCCTCCTCTAGGTGTATGTTGAGCATCCCTCATCCCTCTCTCCTCTCCTCCTCTAGGTGTATGATGAGCATCCCTCATCCCTCTCCTCCTCTAGGTGTATGATGAGCATCCCTCATCCCTCTCTCCTCTCCTCCTCTAGGTGTATGATGAGCATCCCTCTCCTCCTCTAGGTGTATGATGAGCATCCCTCATCCCTCTCTCCTCTCCTCCTCTAGGTGTATGATGAGCATCCCTCATCCCTCTCTCCTCTCCTCCTCTAGATGTATGATGAGCATCCCTCATCCCTCTTTCCTCTCCTCCTCTAGGTGTATGATGAGCATCCCTCATCCCTCTCCTCCTCTCCTCCTCTAGGTGTATGATGAGCATCCCTCTCTCCTCTCCTCCTCTAGGTGTATGATGAGCATCCCTCATCCCTCTCTCCTCTCCTCCTCTAGGTGTATGATGAGCATCCCTCATCCCTCTCTCCTCTCCTCCTCTAGGTGTATGATGAGCATCCCTCATCCCACTCTCCTCTAGGTGTATGATGAGCATCCCTCTCTCCTCTCCTCCTCTAGGTGTATGATGAGCATCCCTCATCCCTCTCTCCTCCTCTCAGTGACAAGTTCTTCTCCTTGTAACCTTACCTCCCTCCAGTCTCCTGGATCCAGGCTGACGCAGGCGCACAGGCTCCTACACGGGAGGATGCAGCCCGACTTCTCCGGGGATGAGGGAAGGATGCTGCCAGCCGGGTACCTGCACCGTCAGCGCCCGCCGTCCTCCTGTCCGTGTGTGTCTCGGTGTCTCTCCCTCCAGTACAGAGGCTGGGCGGATGTCCCTAGTGAGTGGCCCGGGGGGCTGTGTGTGCCCCGGGGCTTGGTGTATGAGCGGGCTGTGTGTGTGGCTGGCTGCTGCTGCAGGATCCGGACCATGCTCCCTTCTGCTCCCCGCTTCTCTGAGGCTGTCTACTTGCTGGATGGGGGCGGGGTCAGGAGCGTCACGGCCGGGAGGGGGCTCCAATCACACGGGGGGCGAGGCGCACAGACAGGAGGGGAGGACGGGGGGAGGCTGGCACGCCCGGGGACTGCCAGACCAGACCGGGGAACGGGGACTGGGAGACACGCGGGGGGACTGGGAGACCTGACTGGGGGATACACCAGGGGACTGGGAGACCAGGGACTGGGGTACACACCGGGGGACACTGGGGTACACACCGGGGGACTGGGAGACCAGACCAGGAACTGGGGGACACACCGGGGGACTGGGAGACCAGACCAGGGACTGGGGGACTAGGACACCAGACAGGGGACTGGGATAGGGGTTGGGGACCGGGAGGCTGTGCGCCCACGATGGGAGCGATCGGTACCAGCACAGTCTTAGTCCTACCGGGACCAGCTGTCTGAGTGCAGCCCCGATCATCCGCCGATCTGTCTTGTTTCTACCGCCTGGTGTCTGTCCACAGCCGCCTCCACCACCCGATCCCTGTCATGTCTGCTATCCACCGGGACGGTGTGCTGTGTGTCTGTCCGGATATCGGAGCTTATCTATGATCTATTCATCGATCATTATCCTGTATTCATCTGTAAGACATCCATGGTGTACAAATGTATCTGTCTGCCCATAACCACTCATTGTATCTCCAATGTATCTCTATAGTTCCCTCAATCTCTACATTGTATCCATCTGTCTGTCATCTATCACCTGTATTCATCCCACACTCACCATTCTCTCACTCACTCTCATTCTTTCTCTCGCTTTTCTTCTTCTTTCTCTCTCTCTCTCTCTCTCTCTCTATTTCTTTCCATCCTTCCTAGCTCTCTCTATCTCATTCTTTTTTCCCCCACTTACTCCCATCCTTTCCCTCTCTTTCATACATAGTTCTCCCGCTCTGTTTATTTCTCTTTTATTCCCTCCACCTTTCTCATTCTCTGTCTTTTCCTTTACCCTCTCTCTCACTCACTCACTCATTCTCATGACTTTTTCTTTCTTTCTTTCTTTCTTTCTTTCTTTCTTTCTTTCTTTCTTTCTTTCTTTCTTTCTTTCTTTCTTTCTTTCTTTCTTTCTCTCTTTTTCTCTCTCTCTCTTTCATTATTTTTCTCTTTTACTCTTCACTCCCTCTACCTTTCTCATTACCTGACTTTTTCTTTTCTTTCTTTCTTTCTTTCTTTCTTTCTTTCTTTCTTTCTTTCTTTCTTTCTTTCTTTCTTTCTTTCTTTCTTTCTTTCTTTCTTTCTTTCTTTCTCTCTTTTTCTCTCTCTCTCTTTCATTATTTTTCTCTTTTACTCTTCACTCCCTCTACCTTTCTCATTACCTGACTTTTTCTTTTCTTTCTTTCTTTCTTTCTTTCTTTCTTTCTTTCTTTCTTTCTTTCTTTCTTTCTTTCTTTCTTTCTTTCTTTCTTTCTTTCTTTCTTTCTTTCTTTCTTTCTCTCTTTTTCTCTCTCTCTCTTTCATTATTTTTCTCTTTTACTCTTCACTCCCTCTACCTTTCTCATTACCTGACTTTTTCTTTTCTTTCTTTCTTTCTTTCTTTCTTTCTTTCTTTCTTTCTTTCTTTCTTTCTTTCTTTCTTTCTTTCTTTCTTTCTTTCTTTCTTTCTTTCTTTCTTTCTTTCTTTCTTTCTTTCTTTCTTTCTCGCTCCCACCCTTAATTCTGTCTCTCTCATATATTATCTTTCTCTGCTTCTTTCTCATTCTCTCTCTCTCTCTCTCTCTCTCTCTCTCTCTCTCTCTCTCTCTCTCTCTCTCTCTCTTTCTCTCTTTCTTTTTTCACTCTAACTCTTTCTTGACCTCTCTTTCATTCTTACATTCTTTCTTTCTGTTTCATTCACTTTATTCTTTTGCAATATTTTTCTTATTCTTTCTCTCATTATCTTTCTTTCTTTCTTTCTTTCTTTCTTTCTTTCTTTCTTTCTTTCTTTCTTTCTTTCTTTCTTTCTTTCTTTCTTTCTTTCTTTCTTTCTTTCTTTCTTTCTTTCTTTCTTTCTTTCTTTCTTTCTTTCTTTCTTTCCTCCCATTTTTTCCCTCTCTTTCTTTCTACCGCTTTCATTTTCCCTCTCTCTTTCTCATTCTCTCTCTCTCATTATTTCTCATTCTCTCTCATGCATTCTGTCTCTCCTTCAATCATTCATCCATTCAATCAATCATTCAGTTTTATTCTCTCTTTTTTATTCTTTCTCGCTCTCTCTTTTATTCTTTCTCTCTCTCTCTTTTATTCTTTCTCCAGTTCTCTCATTCTGTCTTTGCCTCTCTCTCTTTCATATTCTCTCTCTCCCCTCTTACTCCCATTCTTTCTCTCTCTTTCATTCTTCCTCTCTCATTCTCCCTCTCTCTATCTCATTCTTTCTACCTCGCTCTCACTTGTTCTCTCTCTTCATCATACTTTCTCTCTCATTCATTCATGCATTCATTCATTTATTTATGCATTCTCTCTCTCTCACACATGCACTATCTCTGTCTCGTTTTGCACCTTTTCCGATAACAGGTCACAGAGTGATGGGGCTTAGCAGACCCCTATTACACTGTAAGCCTTGCCCTCCCTGGCACACAGTGCTTTCCCTATTGTGTATCCCTGTGCCCTCCTCTTTACCTGGCAGCCCTTTTAGTATATAAGTCAGTTCACACTTTGTGTATTCTCCAAGTTGTGTATGGGAAGGTGGATTCCAGCAGTCTTGCAGATTTCTTATTGAATCTAGTTATTCGGACTGAGATTTGCCAGATTTTACTAGATCCTATGGGGTGTCCATTTGTCTGTCTATGAGGCTTTATGTTGTGCTTCCCGATCTGTATCTGTTTGATTTCTAAATTAGATAAGATGATCTTACCTAAAGCCTACCACATGCATTACAAACTGATAGTACGATTTCCTTTAGACCTACCAACCAATATGTAGTGCAAGGGTTTGCCAGATTGGATATAGATTGGATAGTTTAGCTGGGTCCTCATAATACACAGTCTTGTTAAATCCAAAGCTTAAATCATACAATACGGAAGGTAGTCAGGGTCAGCGAATGTCCAATTCATACAGATAGGCCAATATGTAGACATGGCCAAGACTGGGACCCCCAGTACTTGATTTTGGTGGGGCTGCAATATCTTCTTATGTATTGTATATGTGAGATATTTAATTATTCCTGCATCCATCCATGATATGTCTGTCTAGTTGTATATTCCATGTCTTGCTATTTTTGTTGTCTTATTTATCTTGTCCATCTAATTATATTCTATTTCACTTTTTATTAGTAGGAGAAGTTGACAGCATGAGAGCTGAAAGGATATTGTGTTATATTTCCTGTGATGGGTCTCATTCCATATGTCAGGAGTGTGTGTTTCTGCCATACACCGAGGTGCTATCCTGGATCTGTGGAATTCTGAACATTGAGCACACATACACAGAAGCTAGACGAATTGTACATTCAGCCTGCCATGCCCGTCTTGTATCGGCTCAGATACTTGTGTCTACCATCAGCACTTTATTCAGTAGGGTGTAGTGACCCCTATCTGCAGTGCTGGTTAACCAGCGTTCAGCACAAGGCAATTGTAGGGAAAGTTTTACAGCCTGAAAGGCCTTCACATGGACAGCGATGCTCCATGCACATTGTGTTGATCCTCATGGTTTTCTTTACAAAGTAGTGAACAAACTACTGATGATGTACCAATCACAGTAACCCATAACACACAGAAATGACCTTTCATTGATCCGCATGTCATCATGGGCATACTTATAAAGCAGGCAATCTGACATTCACTACCAGTGATTTTTCCTTGTCCATGTGCTTTAAATGATAGTGATTGTTTCACCACCAGTGAATGTTTGGTCAAAGTCACATTCACTGCTTTATAAGGTTTTGTTTACATGGGTGTATAGTGCACACCTGCGTTAGGGGCCATGTTTGCCCACATAGCATTCACAGGTGTTCCATGCATTCACATGCAGGAAGTCTACTAGGACATAGCCGCTGTCCCAATTTGACATCTGTGCAGGTGCGTGTCCCCAAATGCAGACACCTGTACATCACCATGTGGGCAAACACAACCCTCGCACAGGTGTATGCTTAAGTATGCCCATCTGAATGAGGCCTTAAGGCAAAGTGTATCTATAGCCATTTTTTTTTTTAAAAAGGGGAGGTTTAGATCCTCTGTCAGGTTTTTATTGCTGAAAAAGAGTTTGTGCATTATAGTTACATTGTCAGTTTGAAAAAACACCAGTTAATTAAGTCAAATAAATCAACCATAAGACCCCATTCACACTGCCGCGACCAGAAAGTCGCCTCATAAGGGGCGACTTGTTAGCGCGACTTTCAGCGCGACATTTTTGAATTCAGCGCGACTTGTATGATAGACAGCTTTGTATTTGGCCAATCAGAATATGATGGGTTCTGGGTCATGCTCAATCACACAAAAAAAAAGTTCTTAAAAATTGTCCTTTTTGATAGGGAGCCAATTATTGAAAAAAATATTGAAAAAAAAAATGAGATTTCTTTGGACTTAGTGTCAGGGGGGTCTAAAACGTGTACCTGTGAAGTTTCAGCTCTGTAGCATGTCCAGAACCAGAAAAAAAATTTTTTTTCTTAGAATTTTTAGTAGCGCAGGGATGGGGCTCCGCTCCACCTGGGCGTTTTTGTTGCAGGCGTTTATCGGGCATTTTTTGGGCGTCTTTGGAGGCAGGCATGACATCTGAACTTCTGTGTAGGGGTATATATACACACACATATATATATATATATATATATATATATATATACACATACACACATATAGGTGTGATAGGAGCGGAACCCTATCCCTGCAAATAATTTCATTAGCGCAGGAATGGGGTTCCGCTCCTTTCACACCTATACGTGTATGTGTATATATACCCCTATACAGAAGTTCAGATGGAGCTCTGGGGCAACTGCACTTTGCAAAGTGCACAGTCTACTTGCCTTTAGTAAATCGACCCAAAAGAGTGCCCCCTTGCCCTCTTTAATGATACCAAGTTCACTATATGGACTGCTAATGATTTTTTACATTGTGAATCATATTCTCCCTTAACCACTTGCCAACCAGCAGTAGTAATTTTACTGCTGGCAGACAGTTTTGTTATTTCCCGACAATGTACTGGTACATCGTTCTGCTCATGTGCATGACAACACGATCTGCGGCACAGCAGACCACTGTGCTCGGTATCAGGCCACTGTGATCGGCCCAGATACCACGTGAGCACTGGGATCAATCACTGCGATCACATTTCACCTAGTAAACAACATTAATAACTGGAATCAATTCACAATATTGTTGTTTACTACCATGTGGGATCTGTGATTGGTCACAGTGATCACATGGTGCCTGGGTCAATCAGAGCAGACTTTACCATGTGAGAGCTGTGGCCAATCACAGCAATAATAGTAAACAATGAGTCATGAGTGAAAGCCATTCATAACAGTTCAAACGACTGCTGTTACAGTGATCATTACTGTAAAAGCAATCATAACGTAAAAACAAATTCCTGATCACTTCCTCAAAATACGGTCACAGTATATATATATATATATATATATATATATATATATATATAAAAAGTTGTAAAAAATAAATATATATTATTTTTTTTACATACTGTCATCAGTATCCCTAAACACCACAACAGTCATATGATGATGCTGTACTGCACAGGTGAAAGTATGTAAAACACATTTCTGAAAAAAAAAAATCTATTTAATTTCTTAATTTCCCATTATGACAAAAAAAATGACTATTTCAAAAAAACTCTTATGTCTTTTACTTATTACCTTAGACAGTCTACTCTATAAAAAGGGGTCATGTGAGCGATATTTGTTCAGTCCTGATGTTTTCAGGCCTCAAGAAATGAGATAGACCGGCAGTACATCAGGATTCATCAATTTTCAAATATATATATATATACCATAGTTTGTACACTCTATAACTTTCACACAGACCAAAAAATCACGGAGTTTGGTAATCTTTACCAAAGAAATGTAGCAGCTAACTGTATGAATAAAGATTATTTGTTTGCAACATTTTTTTAACAGAAAGGGTCCTTTCACACGGCCGCTCCATGTGTCCGCAAATCATCCCATCCGTTTGCGGATGATTTGCGGACATAATGTAAGTGAATGGCACTGCGGATGTCAGCGGAATACCATCCGCTGACATCCGATTTTCCTCCTTTCAGTTCTGTTCCGTTTTTTCGAACGGAACAGAACCCCATTTTTCCTTCCGTGTAAAAAACGGAAAGGAAGGAAAATCGGATGTCAGCGGTGTCATCCGCTGACATCCGCAGTGCCCATAGATTTACATTATGTCCGCATATCATCCGCAAACGGATGGGATGATATGCGGGCACACGGAGCGGATGACAGAAATGTCATCCGCTCCGTGGAAAAAGAAAAAAAAAGTCCCGCAGCGGAGCTTTCACACGGAGCGGCCGTGTGAAAGGACCCTAACTAAGAAAAACATGTTTGTTTGTTTTTTTCAGAATGTCCTATATTTTTATTTATATAGCAAACATTTCCAGTGGTGAATAAATACCACCAAAAGAAAGCTCTATTTGTTAACAAAAAATTATATAAATTGAATATGCGTACAGTGTTGCATGACCGTGCAATTGCTATTTAAAGTAGCGCAGTGCTGAATAGCAAAAAATGCTCTGGTAATGAAGGGGGTAAAACAAGTC
>NC_138770.1:120897295-121082295 GCF_965119305.1 Pelophylax lessonae
AAAGATGAAGAGCTGCAGTGTCCATGACATAAGGCAAGGAAAAAAGTCAACATTAACTATTTTTTAATGATTTCCTGTATTAAATAATAAAAAAAAAATCTTCAGCTTCTTCCTGGTTTTCAGGCCTAGGAAAATGATGTCATACATCCCATGAGTCTTCAGGAGGAAGGGGCTTTCTTATCTTGGCACACCCTCCTGCCTGCATGTCTGAACTAAGGACAGATGGATTCCAGAAAGTTCTGTAAATGCTGCATGAATGATTTGCCCTTAATCAAGATGGTCGTGGCCAGAAATGCTAGTGTTTTTGTTTTTAAAGTGATTTCTCAGTAAAGTAAAGCATGATGACATGTATGGATAGATGAGTTTACACTGACTATTAAAAATGCATTAACCTCCCTGGCGGTATGATTCTTTCGGATTTTAGGTGCTGAAAGCGGTACCATTATTTTGCATGTAATTCTTAAGAATGAGCAGCCCAAACCAACTATTTACATTTTTTTTTGTTTTTTTTTTTTTACTGTGCGCTCTTCTTTATAACATCTCGGGTATGATAAAGTTTGAGACACAAAATCATAAATTATAATATAATAAAAAACTATAAAAAAGTTAAAGTATGTATGTATGTATACATATATATATATATATATATACATATACATAAAAAGTACAGTAATACTGCAGGAAAGGGCACTGGGGGGCAATGTAATGTGAATTTATTTTATTTTGAATGGTATCAGTGTGTTTGGTGTGTTTTACATTTGAATTTGCCGCCGGTTCCACCCCCCTGCGAACGTCACGTCGCAGGAGACGGAACCCGAAGCACGGAGAGGATCGGGAGGAAGATCCGCCGCCGCATACCGCTGAGATACATCGCTGGATCCTGGTGACAAGGTAAGAAACCTCTTTTACAGGACCCAGCGATGCTTCTGGCGGTACCCCGAGTGTGGCACGGGGTTACCGCTTTTGGCTCTGAAATTTAACCCCGAGCCACGCTTGGGAATACCGCTAAGCAGGTTAAATATCGCTTTGTTTTGTGGTGGCCAGATACAGTGTAGTTCCTCTTTAGATAGGGATTTTTAATAATTTCCTCCCTAATAATTTGGACAGGTAAGTGGTTAGCCATATCTCAATCACAGCACTACCTACCTGCCTGGAGTTTGCATGTTCTCTCTGTACCTGCACGGGTTTCTTTCAGATAATCCGGCTTCCTCCCACACTACAAATACACGCTGGAAGGTTAATTGGCTCCTGTCTAAATTGGCCCTAGTATGTATATGTATGAATGTGCGTTAGGGACTTTAAATTGTATGCTCCTAGAGGGCGGGGACTGATGTAAATGTATAATACATGTGTAAAGCGCTCATTAAAATGACGGCGCTATACAAGTACCTGAAATAAATAAAAATTTCACTTCGGGATTAATGAAGGAGTGTTCATACTTAGGTGGGCTGCATTTGCATGCCGTGCACCTTAGGTAACACCCACATGTGATGTTGAGCCTCCATAGTTGAAAGATCCGAAGTCTAATAAATGAAATGGGTGTGCATGGACAGTAAGGCGGGGGTGTAAAGGATTAAATAATGCTGGATGTCCTCCAGCCAGGGGAGGATCCTGTACAACTGGGCAAGACTAAAGCCAAAGCAGGAGTTCAGCTTTAAAGTTGAGCAATAGTGGTTGTGGTGAGCATTTTGAGAAGCAACAGGGGCCAGAGACAATTCTAGCATTAGGTCCTGAGAGCGAAGAGCTGTCCTTTCATTTAAATTGCTACAAGTGCATAAATAACAAACATAATGGAACACAAAAATAATTATTTCTTTTTAATTCCTCATTTTACCCAGTGGCCTAAAGGACATTGCCCATTGAGTGCAGCCAATATTAAACTAATTATAATTACCATCCTGTTATTAATATTATTTTGAACAGAAAATCAATGTCCTATTCATGTAATTTAATCAATGATTTTAATTTGAACATAACAATAAGATGATTAAAAGGAAGTGCGCTGTAATTAAAAGCAAAACCAGGTTTAGCTATACTGACTTTCAGAGATATTAGTGTGCTAGTGAATAGGATAAGTAGCTCCAATCTCACCTGTTTGCTGCATTAAAGCCCAACTTTGGCAATTTTTTTTTTTTAGTGTTGGATAGAGTAAGTAAGGATTTCAGCATCTCTCAGGATTTAAAAATTTAAAGAACCTTAACAATGAACTTCTCCTATTTTACCCCTTTGGTCTGTTAAAAATAACTCCGCAAGAATTTTGTTCATACTTTGTTATAACTTTCTGTGTTCTCTTCTCTGCCTCTGCTGACTATTATCAGTTAACATTGATTCCAGCAATCTCTGTGATCTACAGCACATCTTCACCTTCTATGTTATGGGGAAGGGAGGTTTTTTGTAGTCCTAAAATACTTTTCTGTCCTAGGGTGACATTTCTGCTCATCCATAGATACAGTACAATAAGCATTGTCACCCTGGAACAAAAAGTTTTGTAGTGCCTAAATTACTAAAAATAAAGGAGAAAGAAAAAACTGAAAAAAAATCAAATCTAGGGACTGATAATATATGAAATTTTGTTCTTTGCTTTAGATTTAGACAGCCTCAAATGCTGTCTGTTTTGCATTGAAGAGATTTATATTTATATTTTTAGGATATATAACTGTACTTAGACATGTGCACGCCCAAAAAACCTGTTTTCTTTATTTTTCGTTTCATTTTTTTTTTTCGTTTATCGGATTATTAGTTATGATTGGCATTTTTTACTTCGGATCATTCGTAACTTCGGATGCATTCGTATTTATTCCATTCCATTTGTTTAGATGAAGCATTCGTTACTTTGGTTAATTTGTAACTTTGGATGCATCCGTATTTATTATGTTACATGGGATTGCACACCCCATTAACACCCATCATAGCATAAGAACATACCTAAAATATAAAATAAACACACAACAAGCAATGTGGAAAAGTTCAGGCCCTGGCCCCTTTACTGGGTTTAAAACAATTTTAATTATGAAATGAACTTTAACTTTTAATTCCAAACAGAACCGCTGTTAACCATTAACAGACCAACATGCTTAGTCACTTCTAGGCCATACAGACTATACAATTGTCTTTAGATTTTTTCCTTTATATATACCAAAACCATATAATATGAGGTCAAATCTAAACACTTTAGATTTGTATGCAATCAGGCAGGCCCTTGCACTACATAGTTGAAGGTAAATCTAAAGGAAATCTAACAACAAAAGTTGTATAGTTTGTATCCAGCCTAAAGCCCCGTACACACGATCAGATTATCGAACGATCTGTCGTCCATTTTTTGTGGCATGCTAGTCTGATGTGGAAAGTGAAGAGGTTATTTTCATACGAATTTTCCCGTACGACAGAATTCTACTTCAGAAGTGATGTCATGTGTTGGATTGCTTTGTATGTATTCTTTCGTCTCTGAGCATGCCTAGTCTTGCTCTTAAGATTTTCTTCTGTCGAAATCTGTACTAATGAGATGAAAATCGGATGTTGTATTACGGACAACAAAAATTTTATAGCCTGCACATCAGGATTTTGTCAGCTGAAAAGTTGGAGTTGGCTGTCGAAAGCACCATACTAATAATCCGAAAATCAGCAGATCGGTCGTCGGACAAATTTTCCCTACAGATTTTCTTATCGTGTGTACAGGCCTTAAGACTCAAGCAGCAATATCTTATACCAACCAAATAACAGTTTACCAACCACTGTCCACCTACAAAGTGGGCGACATTAACCAAAAGCCAGGTTGCCAACCTGGCCGCACCCCACCACCGTGGCCGAAACAATCACTCTTTACACTCCAGCACTGAAATATTTGAGAAAATGTACTAAAACCATACCTCCCAAAGCGAGAATTATATGCAAAGTCATTGTGTCTTAAACTCCTACTAAAAGTTTTGATGAAACAGTGTGGAAACAACTACTTTGATACATGTCATATGAAGGCCAAAAGAGTCTCGAAGAGTCCTAAAAGGAGATGCAACCAATGGCATAGATAATGCAGGTTGTTTCAGCAAGGGAATTGAATATCAGATTGGATATAACTGCAAGCAAAAACAAACTGGTGTTAAGGAATTTGAAGGCCTTTGCTCACTTCTTGGGTAACTGGTGTCCTGAAACACAGGAACAAGGCAAAAACAAAGCACCTGCTATTAAATGTTTTGCTACCCTGAAAATCTCTTTATTTTAACTTGAATATATAATGAACACCAAGAAGGACCCGATATCCTAGACAGTTAATTGAATAAAAACGCTATTCTAACATTCATCATTAAGAGGCGCTGGAAGCTGAACTGCTGGTTCCAAAGCGCCACAGCCAGATCAACAAGGAAGAGCCCAAGTGAACAATATTCTTAGGGATACCGTGTACATACAGTACAATGTTCTTGTCAAAATGCTGAACACTTTTCGCCAGAGCAGAAATGATCACATTCAATAGATTCTGTTGCATCTGTAGACAACTGGAAAATCCTCATCTAAAACAAGTTCTGACCTGCCACATAGAGCTAACAATTTAAGTTGAAATAAATTTGCACCAAAACCAGTAGATACTCTTTTACCTTCTAACATAACCAACATGCCAATAAGAGAATTAAAGGCCTGAGATGAGAAGCACCCAGCTCACTAATAAACTCCTGCTCATAGGCATAATTTGTGATACAAACACCAAAAATGGAAGAACAACTGAATCACATAAACAATATACTAGTTTCCAATAAGGTGGTTCTGAAAAGATACCTTGTCTTTTGTAGGAGTCTAAAACTCTATCCTGGCATATTCTATACCAACACCCAGGAAATAAATGTGGAACAAGGCAGAACTGTGATTCAGCAGCCAAATGGACATGATATGTTGCATTAATCATCAAACTTGGGATCACTTTCCCCATGCTTACTGGACTCGGACTTTGAGAACAAACTTTCTACCAGGCAACAGTGTTTTGCAAAGCAGATTTCTGCAGCACTGTAGTAGAATTGCACTGTGATTTATTAAAAGAAAAGCAGAGCCCTTTACTGAATTAAGAGGAGGAGAAGCATTGGAGAATGCAGATCTCTGTGGCTGAGCCCCACAGTGGATCATGTAGGTACACCAAAAGCCTTCCAATGCTTCACTATTGAATCTTCATCCTGCTTATCAAGAAAATACATTTAACCCTCCTCTTGTGTTAGGGTCAAAACCGACCCGTTTTCAGGTTTTGAATGTCTATAAGTATCACATAAATTTGTTTATTGCATCAAGATTTTTTTACTTTGTCAGGAACCTCTATTTAAACAATGTAATAGAAAAATAATCCTTTTCACTAAATTATAAAATACTGTGGTGAAAATTAAGACGTTCATGGTGTTAGGGTCAATTCTGACCCAGTTATAATATAGGATTTTAGGACACTAATAAGTGCCAAAACTGAAATCATAAACACTCTCTCTGCTTAGTAACACTGACAGCCAATCCCCTCTCAACCCTGTGAGCTGTAGTTAGGGAGGGGCCTATCTCTTTTCCTGCTTGTCTGCTTCTCTAAATAAAGTGAAGAAACATAGGACAAATTCATTTCAGAGTTGCTGACTTTATTTTACCATTTTTTCAATTTGACAATGAGAGGTATGCTATCAAAAGAAAGGTCTAAGGGGTCACACCAAAAATATTAAAACCAATGTTTTCAAGGATAAAGAAGCCTAACTAGGTAACCAAGATGTAAGAAACAAATTTGATGATAAATAATTATTCAGAGGGTATTTTATGGCTGATTTAAAACACGGGTCAAAACTGACCCTAACATCATGGATAGTAACGGAATTCTAACATAAGAGGAGGGTTAAGGTGAAGCAGAAGGAGAATGACCAGGAAATTATAAGCTTCTGACCAAAAGCAGAGAATAAACAAAAAGATTTAATGTCAGATTTGACTAAAAGGGCATCTGGACCAATTGGTCTAATCACAAAAAGAACTTGATATACTGTAGATTTAGATATATCAATGAGAATAGGCTATCAACATTAGATCAATAAAGAACAAGAACACTTAGGAACTGACACATGATTAAACTCATTGGAGACAAGAGGTAATAACCTAAATAAACAAATGGAGGAACTATGAGGCAGGATTCTCTCTTCATAAATTTCTTTTGAAATTATAAAACACAATCATGCCTACATGTCCTTTTCTGTGACACATTGTGTACTGTGTGTGCACTGCTCTTTTACTTTTCCTAATAAAACAAAGTGGGAAAACTATATAGCTATATAAAACATAACATCAGGCAACTTCACAGATTTAAAAACTGACAACCCTTAACCACTTAAGGACTGCCGGGCCCCAGTTTCACTGCGTCAGGCAGCCCCTCCTGCACGAACCGACGTAGACCTACGTCGGTCGCGTGCCTGCTGCTAGGGGGCGGGAGCCTCAAAAGAAAAAAACAATAAAAATGACATAAATCTCTCCCGTAGTTAGCAGACGTGATAACTTTTGAGCAAACCAATCAAAATACGCTTATTGCGATTTTTTTACCAAAGCAAAGTTTTAGCAGAAAACAAATTGGCCTAAAATGGTAAAAAAAAAATATATTTTTACATTTTTTTTTGGGGGGGGGGGGATGTTTTACAGCAGAATGTGAAAAATATTGTTTTTGTTTTCAGAATTGTTGCTCTTTTTTTGTTTATATCGCAAAAAATATAAATTGCGGAGATGATCAAATACCACCAAAACAAAGCTCTATTTGTGGGACAAACATAACATCAATTTTATTTGAGTACAACATCGCCCGAGCACGCAATTTTCCTTTAAATAAACGCAGTGCCGAATTGCAAAAAATGGCCTGGTCATTAACCACTTGCCGACCGCCGCAAGTACATATACTGCGGCGGTCAGCCCCGTCCAGGCAAAGTGACGTACCGGTACGTCACTAGCCTGTCACCGTCTTGTGAGCCAATAGCAGGCAAGCGCGCGCCTGCTGAGGCCCGCCACGACTCGTTCCCTAATAAGTCAGTGCATGTGACCGGCGGACCCGATGTCCGCCGGACACTCGCGATCGTCGCCGGGAAGGGAGAAAGGCAGGCGGCTAATGTAAACAAGCCGCCTGTCATTCTCCCCTGTGTAAAAATGAAGATCAGACGGTTCTACTATGTAGGACCGTTGATCTCTGTTCTTACACCAGTAGCCATGTCCCATCACAGTTAGAATCACGCCCCTAGGAAACAATTAACCCCTCCCTCTCCAATACAGTTAACCCCTTCCCTGCCAGTGTCATTTTTACAGTAACAGTGCATATGTATAGCACTGATTACTGTAGTAATGTCACTGGTAACCCCAAAAGTGTCAAAAATGTCAGTCAAGGGTCCGATCTGTCCACCGCAATGTCGCAATCCCGCAAAAAAAATCGCAGATCGCCGCCATTACTCGTTAAAAAAAAACCCACCAAAAATGATAAAAATCTTTCCCTTTGTTAGTAAAGGTGATAACTTTTGCGCAAACCAATCAAAATACGCTTTTTGCGATTTTTTTTACCAAACATATGTAGCAAATTGGCCGAAAATGTTAAAAAAATTTGATTTTTACATTTTTTTTGGGGAATTTCATATAAAAAAATGTGAAAAATATTGCTATTTTTGAAAAATTGACGTTCTTTTTTTGTTTATAGCGCATGATCAAAAAATTGCACAGGTGATCAAATACCACCAAAAGAAAGCTCTGTTTGTGGGAAAAAAAGGACGTCAAATTCGTTTAGGTACAGCGTCGCACGACCGCGCAATTGTCCGTTAAATTCACGCAGTAAAAAATCGCAAAAAACCCCCTGGTCAGGAAGGGGGTAAAATCTTCCGGGGCTTAAGTGGTTAAGGGGGGCAAATCCTTCCGGTCCAGAAGTGGTTAAACACCCTAATGTCTGTAAAGGAAATAAATTAAACCCTCAGACAAGCCAATGACAATAAACTGACGGATCAGCCTGCTAGGGACCCATGTAACCACACAATCCCCCTCCTCTAACAATCACTGATATAATAACAATGACAGCCTTATATTCTGACGAGATGTATACTGGACAGATACACCACCTGCAATAGCTGCTGCAGATGAACATACAAGGAAAACATTTCACAGGTCAGAAGTGTGATAAGTGAAATATAAATGAAAGCACTAGAGACAGGAGAGTGAACTAAAGGCTGACAGAGCACACTGACAGGGAAGACACTGACAGAGCACACTGACAGGGAAGACACTGACAGAGCACACTGACAGGGAAGACACTGACAGAGCACACTGACAGGGAAGACACTGACAGAGCACACTGACAGAGAAGACACTGACACAGAGGAGACTGAAGCAGACAGAACAGAGTGAAGTCTGTGTACATTCCCAGCCCTCAGAGCCTTCACTCACCCCTAGCCTGTGATGATGAAGGTCCTGTTGGAGAGGTGTCCGCCATGGTAGCAGCTTCAGACCCGCTGCCTACCTGGCTCATGGTGGCAGGAACAGTGTCTCTGTGGATGTCTGAAGAAGAGTAGGGCCTCCTCGTCCTGCGTATTCTTTAATGGTATCTCCTGCCCTATTAGCCTGTGTGCTGACACTTCCAGTCAGCGATCTTCCTCTTCTGGTCCCTGCCAAGTCCCAATGGCAACCCGGTCCCAGTGGTGATGTGATGTTCCTATGGTCTTACCACAGGTCCTGGTCTGCCTACAGATAGATGAAAAGTTCCCTGGCTTACCTCAGGTAACCTGTTACCCTCAGTATACAGGGTAGCCCTGGTACTTCAGGAATGAGAGGCACAATACAGGCCCAGGGTCCACAGATGTAAGTGATGATACAGCTGTCACCACTGAAAACTGAGGGGGAAAAAGTAAAAAAAATAAATTTAATAAAAGAGCGAGGCAAGCCTTCCTTCAGGGGAATTGGTCCTTTGAAGTAGTTCATGAGGTAAAATATCCATTCTGGGCTGAGAGAAGGTCAAAAGACCCAGAAGGAAGGCTGAGGAGAATCCCAGCGGTGAGTCCAGCTGACAGACCTGAGGTAAATGCTGACTCCGCCCACTGACAGGAGAGGATATAAGTAACAGGTTTACACTCATTGGCTAGATGTTTCCCGCCAAAAGATTTGTCACCAATCCAGTGCTCAGCAGCTGAGGTAAATCCTCCTAGCAACAGCAGGCAGCTTGTTACCTGAAACACAAGTCAGAAAGAACCAGCAAAGCAACCATCGAGAGACATGAACTTAACAATCATCATAGCCCTCTATTAACCACTTTAGGACTGCTCACAGTAATATTACTGCGGCAGAGTGGCTCGTTATCGTCTGACGACGTAGTACCACGTCGTCAGACACTCCCCCTTCTGGGCGGCGCTTGCACGCCGCCGGAGGCTCGCTCCCGCTGTTTTCATTCACAGCGGGAGTCGGGCCAGGGGAGGAGCAGCGGCGATCGCCGCTGCTCTTACCCGATTGTCGGGGATCGAGTCTGGAGATCCGCCCGCTGTGTGTAAACACAGCGGGCGGATCTCCATAGTGACAGGGAGTGACAGATCGGAGTGTTCAGCATAGCTGGACATCCGATCTGTCCATGACTCACTCAGTCACCTCCCCCCCCCACACGTCAGTAAGCACCAGGCATACATTAACCCCTCCCTCTCCAATAAAATTAACCCCTTCCCTGCCAGTGTCATTTTTACAGTAACAGTGCATATATATAGCACTGATTACAGCAGTAATGTCACTGGTACCCCCAAAAGTGTAAAAAATGTCAGTCAAGGGTCCAATCTGTCCGCCGCAATGTCGCAGTCCCGCAAAAAAAATCGCAGATCGCCGCCATTAAAAAAAAAACACCAAAAATGACAGAAATCTTTCCCTTTGTTAGTAAACGCAATAACTTTTGCGCAAACCAATCAAAATACGCTTATTGCGATTTTTTTTACCAAACATAGGTAGCAGAAAACAAATTGGCCAAAAATTTTTTAAAAAATTGGTTTTTACATCTTTTTTGGGGGGAATTTCATATAAAAAATGTTAAAAATATTGTTATTTTTTCAAAATAAACGCTCTTTTTTTGTTTATAGCGCAAAAAGTAAAAATCGCACAGGTGATCAAATACCACCAAAAGAAAGCTCTGTTTGTGGGAAAAAAAGGACGTAAATTTCGTTTGGGTACGGCGTCGAACGACCGCGCAATTGTCAGTTGAAGTTGCACAGCGCTGAATCGCAAAAAGTGGCCTGGACGGAAGACAGCAAAATCCTCCGGTGGTAAAGTGGTTAAAAGTAGAATTTATTTTTAAAGCAAATGGGTGTTAGGGGTGACAATCCCAAGGGGCGCTTCTCTGTTTTATTGTTTTGTAGCCCTGACATTCGTTTAGATGTGACATTCATTACTTTGGATAATTCGTAACTTCGGATACATTCATATTCGTTACATTCCATTCGTTTAGATGTGACATTCGCTACTTCGGATAATTCGTAACTTCGGATGCATTCATATTCGTTACGTTCCATTCGTTTAGATGTGACATTCGCTACTTCGGATAATTCGTAACTTCGGATGCATTCATATTCGTTACGTTCCATTCGTTTAGATGTGACATTCGTTACTTCGGATAATTTGTAACTTCGGATGCATTTGTGTTTGTTACATTCCATTTGTTTATATGAGGCATTCGTTACCTCAGATAATTTGTATCTTTGGATGCATTTGTATTCGTTATGTTCCATTTGTTTAGATACGGCATTCGTTACTTTGGGTTTGGACCCTTCGTTCATTTGGACATTGGTGGTTTTATTCGTAATTAACAAATCCAACAAAACAGTGCCACCGGCCCACCACACCCTGTCTGGACACTGGATGAAATGCAGTCTGACACAGAAAAACACACAAGGGAATAAGGGACAAGCTCATTGGCCAGAGATAACACACTAACACTGCCCATCCGAAAATCGAATGAATCCAAATATATCCAAAATAAATATTCATCAATTATTTCTTTATATTCAGCAATAACAAATATTCAGGAAGAACAAAAATAAGAAAACAAACTTATCAGAATGTAATCGATTTGTTAAACTTGTAGGTTGAATCATTTTTCGTTCTTTTGGATTTTTGTATTTTTGCATTTTCGTTCTTTCGGATTTTCGTTCTTTCAGATTTTCGTTCTTTCTGACAATTCGTTTTCGTACGCATTCATCAAAAGGGTCTGCTCCCGAATGAACGAATATGCTAAATTTCGTCCGAAAACGAATTTGGAATAAAACAAATTGCTCATGTCTATTTGTACTTTTGGTTCTGTCTGGCACCTGTCACCTAGATAGGATGTGAAGGGAAATCTCCCAGAGGGGACAGAGAACAACAAATCCTGACAGAGACCTAACACCTTCCCCATGCTTCTAGATAATGAACTTGTAACTCTGTCTATGTACCTGCTGGGGGATTTTCCTGTCAAAAATAAAGTAAGGACATTTTTCCTAAAATACAACCATAAATAAAGGGTGTTTGTAAACACTCAAATAAGGGTAAAAAGTCCTTAAAAGTCCATAGACCGTCCAGGATAGAGTGATGTTGCTAATGGATCACCTTTTTCAACCACCACCAAGTGTCACACCGAGGGGTCAGTAGAAGTGGCAACTCACCAGATATAGTGGCTCAGGTGTTCTCACACAAGAGCACAGAAAGCGGGAATCAAAGATATTGATGATGGGTGTCAGCAAACAGCCTTGATATATCCTCGCTGTATATACTAGATCAGACCTCCTTTCCACAGACTCCACTCAGTATAATGGTCACATGTAAGGTAAAATGACTACAATAGTGAAGTACTATAAAACTCAGCTTTATTAAAAAAGAGAATTGCACTCACATATGTAGAGAAAAGTCAAGCTTCCATATAGCAATGCACAGCGGTCAGGCAGGAATCCTCACACGAATAGCCTCCCGGGTTGACTCCAGGCCAACCCCGATACTTCCGGGTGGGTCCTCTACCGTACCACGTGGTGTCGGATGCGTCGTCTGGTCACGCCCCGATGCGTTTCGTCATTTCCGACTTCAACTGGGGACGCCCAAAGTTGAAGTCGGAAATGACGAAACGCGTCGGGGCGTGACCAGACGACGCATCCGACACCACGTGGTACGGTAGAGGACCCACCCGAAAGTATCGGGGTTGGTGTGGAGTCAACCCAGGAGGCTATTCGTGTGAGGATTCCTGCCTGACCGCTGTGCATTGCTATATGGAAGCTTGACTTTTCTCTACATATGTGAGTGCAATTCTCTTTTTTAATAAAGCTGAGTTTTATAGTACTTCACTATTGTAGTCATTTTACCTTACATGTGACCATTATACTGAGTGGAGTCTGTGGAAAGGAGGTCTGATCTAGTATATACAGCGAGGATATATCAAGGCTGTTTGCTGACACCCATCATCAATATCTTTGATTCCCGCTTTCTGTGCTCTTGTGTGAGAACACCTGAGCCACTATATCTGGTGAGTTGCCACTTCTACTGACCCCTCAGTGTGACACTTGGTGGTGGTTGAAAAAGGTGATCCATTAGCAACATCACTCTATCCTGGACGGTCTATGGACTTTTAAGGACTTTTTACCCTTATTTGAGTGTTTACAAACACCCTTTATTTATGGTTGTATTTTATGCAATTTATGAGTCATATCAGAGTGACTTTTTGCACTACTATTCTTTCTATTCATGTTTTTCCAATTTATACGATATTTGGTGAAGTAGCAGCAGTTTGTTTGTTTTTTAGCAGTTAACCAGCTGACTCCTCCAATAAGCGCAGAGATATCCTGCTTGACATACGTGTGTCCAGATATATATTTTAAAGGACATTTTTCCACTTTTAAAGTTCTGAGTGAGTAGAAAGTTCCCAATTGAGAACATAGACACCAGCAAAATGTTGAAAGAAGGCAGGAAGTGAGCAAATCTCTCTAGTGGAAACAGAACAATAAAATATCTTTTTCAAATTTATCTACTTCATGACAGGGCCATTTATTGCTTTTTAGCACTGTTCTACTGGCGATTGTGCAGTCATGCAACACTGTACCTGAAGGGAAATGACAGGACCTCTAACTAGTTGCTTGCAACCATTTTCTAGCTTGACCTGTGTCACGCCATTTTAAATGCAGCTCTGACTTAAAATTAGTTATTTCATTTAAGATTGCTTTAAGGCTTTAGTTACAAGACCAAGGAAACTCATAAATCACCCCATGTCCCCCATGTTTTCACACCTTAGCTAAAGATACATTCTTTATCGCACATTAACTTCCTCTTTAGCTATACTAAACTATAGGGTCTAGACAAGGCACATTTTGCAATTTCCAAAGAACATTCTGCATTAACCCATTGTTTAACTTTTAAGAGACTTGACCCTTCCTGAGAGCACTCTCCCCCCTCCCAACTGTATTTCCTGTTCAATTCTGTGTATAATAGTTACCCGCTCATTGAATAAACCTAAGAATGCTTTTGACTGAACACTGGTTGCATGTGTCTTTTTGAACAGGATAAAGCATTCTCCAGAGCTCTGCTTTTCTTTTACATAGAACAGACCATAAGTCAGGGACTTATTATATATACACTTAAGGTATCTAGGTTGGGCATAAAAGAAATCACCAACAATATTGGGGGCTCGTCCGGGATCGGAGAGAGAGCGGTCATCACGGGTTCAAAGATCACTGGTACTGGGTAAGGAGATATTTTATTTTATCTGTTTGCCTGTCCGGTGGGATTTGGCCTTTTTTGGCCCTGGTTCCGATTACTTTACAAATACCCCTGACCACACCTGCACCCCACGGTTTCATTCTCCAAGGCAGGTGTAGTTTTCTTCGTAATGTCAGACAAGCAGAAAATGTTTATGTGTCAGATACATTTAAAACTACTACATTTCCTTACGCGAGGGGAAAAGAGGGGGGGTCACTTCTGCAAATGCACTTCTACATTAGTTCCCTAATTCAGAACAGTTGTATAATCCCTATACATATGCAATTATTTTTATAGAATTTTCTTGAAGTTTTGCCATTTATACATTTGTGCCCATCTTGTATGAGCATAGTAATAATGAATAAAAACACTATTTTACTAGGAAAAAATATAAATTGCCGTAGACGGCAGGATATTTTAAAGTTATTTTTTATAGAATTATAGATAATGAAAAATTATATTTTGCAAATGGTCCCCTATGTGAAGGGGAGCCTTCCTGCAAAATTTTGAAAATTGGCTACTTGCCAAGAAAGAGTTACCGCAATTAGTGTGACCATTGGACCCTGTTGGCACAGAGCCAAAAGTTTCAAATCAGATTAACTTTTTATCTGATTATAGTTCTTGAATGATATTTAGGGGTATCCTCTATTGAAAGAGGGAAACCTCTGGCCAGATTTTTGTTAAGAACGGTTAAAAAAAAAAAATAATTTTTTGGAAAATCGGCACTAAGCCAAAAAGTTTTTTAGTTCTTTATCTGATCATAGCATACAAGTGGTATCTGATGTGCCATCTCTACTGACAGCCATACCATCCGATGTTACCCACTTTACAGTGATTGGTTTAAGTAATGTGTTTTTTTTAAAGTGTCCTATTGGATGAGGAGACACAGCCATCTTTGTTCTTTGTTTTTCAGTCCAGGTAACTGACCTGGTGTAGAAATGCCTTAGGGTCAAGTAGACAATTCAATTGTCCGCTCTATAGTTCTCCAGACCATGCAAGAGGGGATGAACACCTGCTCATGGGTCAGTCCCGCTACAATATGTACATGACATATGTAGTCACTCTGTGGAGGCCAGTCAGAGCGAGTGAGTTTATTGAAGAATTGTACATGTATGTGGACACAAAGTGACACAGGAATTATGACAGTGGTGTCAGGAAAGTGTTGTTTACCTTGGTTTTGTTCTCACAGAGGGTGATAGTAGAGTCAGTCATATAAGAAGTGGGTCTTGCCAGCCCACAGTGGGTCTTGCCCGCCCACAGGATCATTGATTGTTATGGATCCAGACTGCTCCTATCTATAATAACATTTTGAGACAAACCACAGGTCCAGAAATGTCACAAGAAATGTTAACTGCGTTTATATATCTGAAAAATGCTATGATTGTAGCGCCTGCACTGGGCCTCCCAAATCATGGAAAATTGTTTTGTGTTTATGCAAGGGACAATTGTAAGACCATGACAGGTGTACTTGCCCAGGAGTATGGTTGTAAACTTTGCCCTATAGTTTTTGTCCAAAGATGGTCGCAGTCTAGGTCTTAAGGCATGCCTGAAGTGACTCCGAACATAGCACAAAGCATCTTGTGAGATGGTAATAGGGATGGCCACATCATTTGCCCTAGGTAGGCCCCAGTTTTAAAATGGGCTACTGGTATTAAAGGGTGTGTTACACCACAACATTATGTATAGGCAGCCATAGAGGGAGCAGAGGATGTTTTTGTAGTTCATTTCTTGCTCCAGGCCAAAAGATCACACATCAAAGCTACAAACGCATGCTACAGAACAGGTTTTAAGGACTAGGGTGATGTTTTAGAAAAAGTTGGGAATCGCCTTTTTCTAAAAGAGGGGAGCTCTTGTGTGTATCCCCGCAGATAGCGCCCCACTGTTTATTGCCTAGTATTATGGAATAGGACACAGGGGGTGGGAAAGAACATATGAGGTATTGCTGACAGTTTAGTGCAAGCATATGTTGCTAGATGCATCACCTGTATTAGGAACAAACAATCCAAACATATAAGGCCAAACATGAACATCTCCAATACCCATCAAACCCATTCACACATCTACAAATAGATTTCACATATAGGCCCAAAGCAGGGAAGAAATAAGAGTTCTTTTTAGTCAAATAGTGGACGTGTTCAGCAGATAAGTGGAAGCATTTAGGACCACAAAAAGGGAGATGCCCACATGGTGGCGTGCATTCTCAATCAGGAGATTATTCCTGGATGGGGGTGCCTGCTTTGAATTCGTTCTAATAATGCTCCAGCTTTCATATCAAAAATATGCCAGGAACTAGTTATAATCTTGAAAATAGATTATTATCCGCAGAGTTCAGGTATAATGGATAGAATGAATAGCACAAATAAAGACAAATTGAGAAAAGAGTAATTGAAACTTTGAATCAAGTGGAACGCACCTTTCTTTTTTTTTACAGGAAAATACCCATCCCTTCAGAGAAGGAGACGTAGTGGTGATGAAGCTGCTGCCCAAAGGAAAGAAACAAAAGGATTTCACCTACGGCCCAGAGACCAATGTGGTAGCAGTTACCAGGACCACTGTCTTGACCGCACACAGCCCTACTTGGATCCATGCCACTAGAGTGAAGTTGGTGCGGACAGGACCTGAGCCGGAAGATCCAGAAGCAAGAAAGAAGGTACTAATGGGGGCAGATCGCCCTGACCTTGAACAGGAGAGTAAAAGAAAGGAGGTACTAACGGGGGCAGGCTGCCCTGACCTTGAACAGGAGATTCAAGAAAAGGGGGTACTGACAGGGGTAGACCGCCCAGACCCTGTAGAAAATGACTTTTCCAGTTGCACCAGACTCAGGCAAACTATGGCTGCTGATAATCCTGATTCCATTTTCAGTGTTTTCCCTTGTATGGACTGTTACTAACTGCATCTATCACCCTGAAGATGTGGGTGTCATGAGAAGTATATGCGGACCATACCCTGCACATGAGACACATAACAGAACAGAGAGAATTGAGTATTGAGCATGATGTAGATGAGAATCCACCCACTTTTCATAGTGAAATGCTATTAACAAAATTTAAATATGCTTATGCACGGAAGTCAGGTTTTGAGAAATGTTGGATATGTAGCAAACTCCATCCAGAAACAGCCCGCATCCCTCTTATTGCTGTCCCTTTGAATATTACCCATTTTCTTAAAGAGACCTCTGCCACTTTAACTAATGTGTCAAGTACTAATAATATTACCTTCCCAATAGATGGTAGGAGCCATTTCCCAGACTGGTGTTTCAGCCTGGGAAATAACACACGTGTTAACCCTTCCATTTGCAAAAAGTCAGTAAGTTGAATATTACTTCCTGCCAGGTCCCATTGAAAAAATCATGTTCTCTGTTTGATATATCAAGTCCTAGTTTAAATAAGACCATAATGAGTAATTACCAGAATTTCTCCAGAGACATACAAAGAATATTTAACCACCTTGTGATCGCAGTACAGAATAGACGCCTACAAGAATATATTTCCCAAAGACCCTTTTCACTGGGAAAGAGTATATATGTATGTTGCGGGAAGGAACGTTACCCCTGGGTCCCCCTCCATGTCTCAGGATGGTGTTATTTAGCTTCAGTGGTCCCAACTATGGGAATTGTGGATAATGACAACAATGGGCACATGCTTGAAGCAAGTGCACATCCAAGATACCCCTTAAGACATAGAATCAAATGAGATCTGTTCAGCAAAGGAGACCTGGCATGGGCCTGGCTCACTTCCTGGACTGGATGGTCAATCGATATGATGAAAAAATTAAATAATTATTCTGGAATCATTGATGAGATCATGGAAAAGAATTCAGATGATATTAAGTTGCTAAATCTTGAATAAGGGCCATTAGGAAGAAGTTAGAATTACATGATCTAGCTATAGAGAGTATGAGTGCTGCACTGACTGGCCTCTGTGAGCATACTGAGTACTATGAGTGTTGCACTTGGATATACAATACCACTTTGGAAGTGCCAAATTACTATGACATAATTGCCCAACACAGAAAGGAGGTCAATAAATTGCAAGAGGAGGCACGTAACATTGCTAAAAGCTGGGATCCCTTTGTAGGTATGGGGGGTTTTGGTTTTGGAGGAGTGTATTCCTGGTTAAAAGACATTGCTATGATGATTGTGATGATTTTACTTTTTCTATTATGTGCCTAATCGCTAAAACCACAAAGAACTCAGACTCAGCTAGCAGAGGGGGATCTTATGTAAGTTTGTATTTTAACAGAGATGCTGAAAATGTTGACACATTTCTAACAACTGGACAAGGTGTGCTGAAGCAACAAACCCAAACCCCTTTTGATTATCAGGAATATGTAAAGTTTTATAAAGCCAAGAAAGCTAAGTCTACCATTTAGGTGGGCAGGATTAGGTCCTTATTTGATTATACTAAGGAAGCCAAGGACATTGTCGCCTAACCTGCTGTCCCTTTCCAGAGAGACCTTGTGTCCTCTGATGACACTGTATAAATGATAGGAAGGAAAATCATGCATATGAAATTATGATTTTCTAGAGGGGATTGAAGGGGAATGACAGGACCTCTAACTAGTTGCTTGCAACCATTTTCTAGCTTGACCTGCGTCACGCCATTTTAAATGCAGCTCTGACTTAAAATGAGTTATTTCATTTAAGATTGCTTTAAGGCTTTAGTTACAAGACCAAGGAAACTCATAAATCACCCCATGTCCCCCATGTTTTCACACCTTAGCTAAAGATACATTCTTTATCGCACATTAACTTCCTCTTTAGCTATACTAAACTATAGGGTCTAGACAAGGCACATTTTGCAATTTCTAACGAACATTCTGCATTAACCCATTGTTTAACTTTTAAGAGACTTGACTCTTCCTGAGAGCACTCTCACCCCTCCCAACTGTATTTCCTGTTCAATTCTGTGTATAATAGTTACCCCGCTCATTGAATAAACCTAAGAATGCTTTTGACTGAACACTGGTTGCATGTGTCTTTTTGAACAGGATAAAGCATTCTCCAGAGCTCTGCTTTTCTTTTACATAGAACAGACCATAAGTCAGGGACTTATTATATATACACTTAAGGTATCTAGGTTGGGCATAAAGGAAATCACCAACAGTACCCAAACAAAATGTATATACATTTTAATTACACAAATAGAGCTTTCTTTTTGTGGCATTTGATCACCACTGTTATTTTATTTTTTATTTTTTGCGATATAAAGGAAAAAAACATTTGAAAAATATTTATATATTTTTACTTTCTGCTATAAAACATATGCAAAAAAAAAAAAATTAACCACTTTACCACCGGAGGATTTTGCTGTCTTACGTCCAGGCCACTTTTTGCGATTCGGCGCTGTGCGACTTTAACTGACAATTGCGCAGTCGTGCGACGCCGAACCCAAACAAAATTTACGTCCTTTTTTTCCCACAAACAGAGCTTTCTTTTGGTGGTATTTGATCACCTGTGCAATTTTTACTTTTTGTGCTATAAACAAAAAAAGAGCGTTTATTTTGAAAAAATAACAATATTTTTAACATTTTTTTATATGAAATTCCCCCCCCCCCCCCGAAAAAATTTAAAAATATTTTTTTTTTAAATTTTTGTACAATTTGTTTTCTGCTACCTATTTTTGGTAAAAATAAAAATCACAATAAGCGTATTTTGATTGGTTTGTGCAAAAGTTATTGCGTTTACTAACTAAAGGAAAGATTTCTGTCATTTTTGGTGTTTTTGGTGTTTTTTTTGGCGGCGATCTGCGATTTTTTTTGCGGAACTGTGACATTGCGGCGGACAGATCGGACCCTTGACTGACATTTTTGACACTTTGGTTGTACCAGTGACATTTCTACAGTAATCAGTGCTATAAATATGCACTGTTACTGTAAAAATGACACTGGCAGGGAAGGGGTTAATTTTATTGGAGAGGGAGGGGTTAATGTATGCCTGGTGCATACTAACGTGTGTGGGGGGAGGTGACTGAGTGACACAGGGACAGATCGCATGTTCAGCTATGCTGAACCCTGCAATCTGTCACTGTTTGTCACTTAGGAGATCCGCCCGCTCTGTTTACACAAGCGCGCGGATTTCGAAACTCAATTCCCCGACGATCGGGGAAGAGCAGCGGCGATCGCCGCCGCTCTTCCCCTGGCCCGACTCCCACTGTGACTGAAAGCAGTGGGAGCGCGCCTCCGGCGACGCGCGAGCGCCGCCTACACGGGGAGGAGTCCAGCAACGTAGGTCTACGTCGCTGGACGGAATCGAGCCACTTTGCCACAGTACAGTCCCAGTGACTGGTCGGCAAGGGGTTAATTTTAAATTCTTCATAAATTTAGGCTAAAATGTATTCTAAAATGTCTTTAGTAAAAAAAATCACTATAAGCTTATATTGACTAGTTTGTGTGAAACTTAGATTGTCTCCAAACTATGGAATAGGCATTGGATTTTTTTTATACTACTAATGGCGGTTATCAGCAACCTATAGTGGGACTGTAATAGTGTGACAGGCAATCTGACTCTAACTAATGCTGTGAGGGAACTGACCAACTGCCACTGACATCACCAGTGACGCTAATACAGTGATCAGTGCAAATACTATGCACTGTCACTGTACTAATGACACTGGAAAAGAAGGGGTTAACATCTAGGGTGATCAAGGGGTTAAATGTGTGCTTAACAATGTGTAGTGTGTGTATTATGTGCTGCTTTTACTAACATTTCTGTCTGACAGACAGATTGTTCCCTCCATACAGAGTCCTGTGTTGATTATTACCACAGGGCTGTGAGCTGTGATTGGACACAGCTGATCAGCAGGACTTGCTGAGAGACTCCTGCCGTGCACAATCACAACAGGTGTTGGTGGAAGCGGGAAGCAGACAGCAATGTACCGGTGTACAGTAGGATATAGAATAAATTTAATAAATAGTGTATGTTTTAGGCTCCATCCACATTTGCTGCGGCTGCGGCTGTGTCATGGGGCCTGGTGCGTCTCTGATTAGCGATTCAGGTGCGAATCAGGTCCGAATTTTTTTGCCTGAATCAGAAAGTTTTTAAATGCGGACCGCCGCTGCCCCAGGCCTGTGTGAACCTACTCCATTGAGAGCCGAACACTCTTCTGTCATGAGAATTGGATGCCGGAAACCCACATCCAATTTGTATGTGTGAACCCAGCCTTAAGCTTAAATATATATATATATATATATATATATATATATGTATATATATGTATATACAGTATATAGACAGTAATTGTCCATGCTCTCAAGAGTATACAACTTAGCAAGTAAGCTAATCTGCATGGTAGAGGGATAACTTTATTCAACTGGCCAAGTTGAATATGTATTGCAAAATACTAAGAATCTCTTTTTTAAGCAAGAGCTATGGCTATGTATATGTAAGGGTTAAAATGTGGTTAAAAAACAAATGTGTCCCCCCCAGCCCGCAAGGGACATCAAGGAGGGTAAAACAATTGGGACTTTAAATGTGCCACAGAGAGATCACATACAAAAATGTAAACGCATTCACAGCCTTTATTTATACATCTAAAACACTATTAAATTACAGCCATATCCAGTGTATAATATGCACACAAAGCATTCATTTGATGCATATATATTACTGTTACAGATCAACGTGTTTCGCACGAGACTCGCTTCCTCAGGATCCATGCCATTTGTACATGCAGATGACATTTCCAATTTACAAAGAGTAGATGCAAAAATAAATATACAATACATGAACATGAACAATCGTTACATTGTATATTTGTGAAAACATCCAGAAAATGTATCAAAGACATATTAATCAATATAAAAACATGGTTACAGATCTATTGTCCTCCACCTCTCTCTGCCACCCCTTCACTGGCTTCTGATTTCCTCAACAAATAAAATTAAAAATACTAACAATAACATAAAAAGTAATTCACAGCTCTGAGCTACATCACCAGACTTGTCTCAATATATCACCCACACCGCTCTCTATGCTCCTCCCAAGACCTCCTGCTCTCTAGCTATCTTGTCTCTTCCTCACCTTCAGGACATCTCCTGAGCCTCCCCCATCCTCTAGAACTCCCTACCTTAACCTGTTCAGCTATCTCCTAATCTGTCCACTTTTAGCTGATCTCCTTGAATACTCTTTCCCACCACCACCTAACAACTGAACTTTTAATTCTTCCATGAGCTCATCCCTCACGGTTATTACCTTTTGTTTTACTTGACCCTCCCTATTAGATAGTAAGCTCTCAGGAGCAGTGCCCTTCTAAACCTTCTTGCATGCAATTATATTGTAAATCTACTGTCTCATTTTAAAATGTAAAGCACTGAGCAAACAGTTGGCACAATAGCAATCCTAAATAATAATAATAATAATAATAATAATAATAATAATAATAATAATAATAATGGTGTCTCATGTGTATGGAAGCCATTTAGGACCTGAGCACAGGCATAGCTCCATTTTTTACTGCATAGAGCAGGTCACTGAGTGAAAAGGACATGGAAGTCTGACATTCCTGGATCATTCTTTAATAGAGCAGCAAATGATGCTCACTGTGCTGTATCCCCTCTGAGGATGTTCACGGGAATAAAATGTGTAGGGGTGGAATCTTGGGGCTGACGTCATCATACTTGCGTGCCAAGTCGAGTGGCATGCTGGGTTGTTACATGCAAGTTTTTAATATCCTTCTTTGAGTACATTACTTTTAATAACAGTAGTTTTATTATGATAATACACTATAGATCCTCTTTTACTTATAACATTTCAAGGCTTACTAAGAATACATGCAGGCATAAGACTATTCCATAAGTGGCAGTGTTTAACTATTGTGGTCCCGGTAATGGAGCAGCTGATGGTTTTATGTGGTGGTTCAGAGTCAAGTGACTGTGTGGCTGTGATTCACCCAAAGCTCTTTAGACCTATTGCTTTTAGGGTCTAAAGTTCTGGTAAGCTCAAGTTTTTTTGCTTTATAGTCGCACTAAATATTGATTTGATTTACTTTGTTTTTCTTTCTATTCACTCACTTTACATTTTGTAAATTGATTGAAGCCAACAGTTAACTTATATATTTTTCAAAGCATTCTTACTTAACAGCATTTCTTCACACCTGCCTAAAACCTTTGCACAGTACTGTATCCACTTTAGGACCGGAGGATTTTCCTGCTTTACGTCCAGGCCACTTTTTGCAACTTGGCACTGTGCGACTTTAACTGACAATTGTGCGGTCATGCAACGCCGTACCCAAAACGAAATTTACGTCCTTTTTTCCTACAAACAGAGCTTTCTTTTGGTGGTATTTGATCACCTGTGCGCTTTTCATTTTTTTGCGATATTAATAAAATATCTCTGCCAATATCCTTGAGTGGCCTAGCCAGAGCCCAGACGTTTACCCGATTAAACATCTCTGGAGAGATCTGAAAATGGCTGTTCACCGATGCTCCACTGATGGCCATCTTTGCCTGAAACAGATGCCATGTGACCAAGGTCTTGGTAATAGGCATGAAAAGTGGAGTCTTTTTTAAAGTATAGGCTTAGTATTTCGGTTAGAGTAGATTAGAACACCTGTTTCATGTTTTGATTGCTGTCTTTGTCCCAGTAAAGGAGATTTAACTGCTCTATATACTGGCAACCAATGTTATCGAGAGTGAAAGGTATAGAGGGGAAAACTTCCAATGAGGATACTAGTTCTGGTGACCCTGGTGACAACCTGAGAATACCCTCACTGTGTACACATCTCCTCTCATATCCTGCTGCCACTAGGAAAAAGAAGTGAAAACTCCCCAACAGGACACACAGATGGCAAAATAAAATAAAAAATTACAGGGGTTATATCCTTCTCTAATCTATCCGAAAAGAACAAAACTATTTTGGCTTTAGTTCTACTTAACAATAGAAAAGTTTGAGTAAAAACTGAAAATGAAAAGCTCAAGTACAATTCTATTGCAATGCAACTATATCCCACCAGATTTATTTTTATAAGAACTAAAAACTGGAAATTTGATGCAATTAGCCCTGTAAGGAGTGTTAGGCTATTACAAAAATGACAAGTGCTTCTAAGTCATACTACCTGTTAATGAAGCTTCCACTATGAATAGGAGAGAGAAAGTTAAATACTTCAGCTGAAAAATGTCACATTTTTGTTGAAGTTTCAAAAAAAAAATGAGGAATAAGCATAATTAAGCTAAGCAAATTCTCCTTATCCGTGACAGACTTGGATGGTGAGTTCAAAATGAAAGAGAGGATTTTACCTTGTTACTCAAGAAGTTATCTAGAAGATCTACTTCACTCTGTTATTACCGAAGACCTTTGTAGAAGCAGATTTACCTGAAATAGATATTTTTGCCCTATTCTGTCAAAACAAAAATATTTCCCCAAAACACAGACACAACAATGTATATCAAATAGCAAAATGTTTTTGCTGGTGTAACATAGGATATTTACACCCTTTTTAAAATGGAACTAAGGGCTACAATTAAAGGGAATGTGCACTTTACTCATTAGCAGGCTCTCTTTACTCTAGGAATAATTAGAAAAGGATTTACTTACCTTCCACTTGCACCCTCTTAGTCCTGTAGAAGTTGGGGTCCTGTGCTAACAAGGAACAGACAAGAGGATAGAGATGACATCATCAATCTGCTGATGCTTCTTTATTGTCCAATCACAGTCTATAGGGCATAGAGGTCACCTAACTGTGTTGCTTATCTGAAGTAGAGAAAAGTCAGGTCACCAGGCAAGGTGCGCTAGGTATATCTTTGGACTGGACAGACAGAATTACATGTCCTTTGGCAGGTAAAACAACATGTGAGTGTGTAAAAAAACATATGTAGTACATCTCTGCAAAACATGCATATTTCCCAAGATGTCTAGAGCTATAAAACAACAGTCACAAAGTCCATCCTATTCTGGCTTGATTGTCTAAGGTCTTTCGGTGAGGCAGCCAATAATCCTCTAAGCAGCTGGTCAAAAACTGGGGGAACTTTCATCGGACGGGTTGGAAAACTTTCTGTTCTCAACACTGCTCCTTTTTCCAGAGAAGTGGCACTGGCAGCATCTACAAGCATTCCCCTCCCCTCCCCTATCCACAGAAATAAATCTGTTTGTGTTTAGGGTAGTCTGGTGATCCTGTAAACCCACAATCGTCTTTTGGGCATTTTTTCCAGGTGAAGTCAACAACATACTTTTAATCTCATTAGATTGATTTCCTAACAATCACCCACTAATCTACAGTTGCAATAATATGTGGAATATTTTGCACTGTTGTATCAGTCTCTTAAGCCTCGTACAAACGCACCGATTGTTGGCCGACCGATCGGCCGTCTTTTGTCCAGTGTTGTTTTGTTGGTTGAAATGTGCTCTAGACTGCACACGAATTTTGTTGGCCAACAACAACCAACTGCAGAAGTGATGTCATGTGCTGGTTTACTGGTTTACCTGTGTGCTTTTTTTTCTCTGATCATGCCCAGTCTTGCTCATCACATTTTGTCTGCCGAAATCTGTACTGACTGAAGAACAATCGGCCGTTCTGGTGACGGCCAACACAAATTTTATAGCATGCACACCAGATTTTGTTCGGCCGAAAAGTCACAGTCGGTTGTCGGAAGCATCATACTAACAAGCCGACAATCGGCCGATCGAACGTTGGCCGAAAATTCACGGCCAACAATCGTTGCACGTGTACGAGGCTTTAGATTACGAATTGCCTGTGTAGCCCTTAAAGTGGAACTGAACTCAAAAAGGGAAGATTTGCAATGTTATTGCAAACATTTCAAAATATTAACTGTGCCTAGACAGAGCCACGAAAATCTACCCTTTATCTAGAATTCCTCCTGAAAAATAGCAGTCCACTTCCTGGTATGTGAAGGTGCCTATGCACCCTTGGGCCTGCATGAGTGATATCTAAAGCATTGTGCCTTTGACTGGTAGTTTCAGGCAATGTAAAGTGGGTTCAAGTGATGTCACTACTCACTGTTGTTCTAGCTCGAAGCTCTGAGGAAGTAAAAGCCCTGTCTCTACCAAAATGGCCGCCTCCGCATAGAGACACCATGCAGAACAAGGCATGTTTACCTGGGAACTTTCTGAAATTGACCTGGCAGTGCTGGAATTGTAATCACACACGCTGTTGAGAGAGCAGGAGATATCCACCAATATGCACAGGCACCCCATCTGTAATGTTTGTAAACATACAGCCAGCATGCGTGACGTCATTCTTGTGAGTCACGCACTACTTGCTCTGCCCTAACAGTTGCCTGGAGAGGAGAAGGGAGAGGTGCTGTGCAGGAGCAGAGCAGTCCAGCAGATGACGGGGCAACCAGAGGTCTCTGGGAGCATGGCCAACAGAGGTATTTCCTGATGACTGTGAGCAGGGGCACCGCTAGCAACAATGAAAGAGCTCAACAGGTGAGGGAGACCTTCTGTAGCCAGGGGGTGGTCATAGTAGACAAGAGATGGGTCTAGGCTGGCCAACAAGGAACCCAGGGAAATGGGTCACTTAATTGGCAGCACCTAGATACATTAGCAGTTTCACAAAAATGGCAGGAGGTAGGTATGTGTCAGTCAGGTGCACTGTCAATGTCCATGGACTGGTGTACGCAGATTGCTCCTTGCTTCCACCTATCCACCATTTTATTGACACTGACAGGGAACTTGGATGCCACCTTCAAGTAAAACTACTACTTTAACTGTATTGGTGGATAAGTGAGAGCCAGGTAAACTATCAGTGTCACTAGAATAGTGGTCACTGGAGGAGGTGGCCCTCTCACTTCTAGGACAATTTGTTGACGCACAAAATTTGGTGGGGTTTGCAAAACTAGATTTGTCCTTGCTCTGCCCCTCTACTCCACCCCCAATCTCAAGAATTTCAATTTCCAAAAGTTCCCAGGTATGGGCGTGGTAAGTCAGTAATGGGAAAAGGTCAGCTGCAGGTAGACCATAGACAATGCTGGTGACTAGTCCTTTGTCTCCGCCTGTCTAAAAAAAAAAAAAGCATTTAGAATCTTTCGATGCCAGACATGCCCTTTCCATCTACTGACTGCCAGTGGGTAAATAGAGTATGTTATATCTGAATGCATTTTTTGATATTTATATGAATAAAAACAATCATTTGTACATCAAGTTTTATTTTTTTTTTTTTTATTTCCGAACATAAAACATAAATAACACATATGGAAAAACATTATTAATTCCTTTTGCGTAGAGGCTTTCACATTCTGCAAAAACAATATACAATTTTCTCTCAATAAGCTGTGAAATTGCAATAGTTACAGATGTCAAGAAGTAGACAACAGATACTTGCACGTACCAAAAAGAAAAAAAAATGGCCTCTTTATTGGAACCTAGTGAAAGTATGGGAAATGCACATAAATATAATAAGCTGCAATAAAATAGATTTAAGGTGTTTGTAGAGGCACATATTTTTCTTTAGTTTGGGATAGAATGATTGGAACCTCTTTCTGCTATTTTGTTGCTGTCTGTGTCCTCTCTAGGGATATGTATTCACACTTTTGGCCCGATAGTCACTGTCTCTGGAAACAGACAAGAAAGTGATGGGAAAGCCAAACTTGAGTTGTCACTGAGCGAAAATCTTTCAACGGGGAAACCTATTCTAGTGACAACTGTCCAAAAGGGTATAGTCCCTCGATTTGGAGAGATCTCCTCTTACTCCCTGCTGTGTCTCTGAGAAGGGAAATATCCACGATGTGGCACAGACAGCAAAAGGCAACAGGGGTCCTAACTTTTCACTACTCCAATGAATGCAATGTATGCCATAATGCACTACATACTATCACATTATGACACACTTACCTGCACACGGAGCCTTCCAGAGCAGTGCTTTCACAGCTCCCCTGGCACTTTAATCTTCACCCAGTCTTTCATCCAGGTTTGCGGGCCCTGGCCACGAGAATGGCCAGGGCCATGATGACCTCACTCCCACGCATGTGCACAGGAGCTCCGGCTGCGGCATGGCGCTCTGCATTGAACGGCATACTGTGTGCTCTAAATGCATACCATCACTCCGCCATGCACGAGTGACATAATTGGCTATCTACAGTGCCGGTTTAGGAGATATTCATTGTACTTAGAGATAAGTCTGCTTGTAAGCTTACCCATAGGCATAGGTTAAAACAGGGACTTTACTACCGCTTTAAGAACTGGTCATTTTTCTTTAGCCCCCAGAGTCCTATCTGTCTTGAAAATCTGAACCTGGTTGGGGACCATTTAGAAATAATTCCAGTGCTAAATTAATGTTTTATAACTATAGAATGTGCTAATGATATAAGCTTAAAAGGTTTTTGAGGTTTGTTTAGACTTTTTTAAGGGTCTTTTCACACCTGTTCTAAATAGCTCATGTGTAAAAGCTGAACTTTTTTTTTTTTTTAAATGTGCTTACAGGTAGCCATTTATTGAACAAGAGACTGTGATTGACTTCTGTAATAGAAGTCCCCCTTCTGATTGCCAGCCCCTCTTCTACTAAATGTACACTGAGGCATGCATGCAAGGCTCCAAGACATCTCCAAGCATCCAAAACATTCTTGAAATATCTTGATGCTGGGATGAATTACCTCCCCTGCGTATGTGTGGGATTTGCAACATCCCAGGCCAGCCAGTCAAGATGGTCAGAGACACTGAACTCGGAATTAAACTTGGTGAGGATAAAGTGTTGGCGAGAGAGCTTGCATCGATTTAGGAGAGGTGAGAATAGGGAGTTTATTTCTGCTTTAACATGCATTGCATTATGCCATACAATTCAATTTGAAAGGACTGTAAAACCATTTGTCAGACAAAGTGCACCAAAATGCATAGTGAATTACTGTGGTTTGTGGTTCACTACAACACAGGTGCATTGTGGAGGTGGGTTGGGGTGCTGTGCAATTCAAAATGAATTGCACTGTAGCACACCAACTCATGTAATGTACATTACCACATGTGGCAATGAGAATCTTGGCAAACTGCAACGATATGTATCCAGCTTACAGTGGTAGTAAACCATAAAAAAAAGAAAATCTTTCCACTGCAAGCTAGGAGCATAATGTGCTAGTATGCATCATATACTATTACATTATGAAAGCCTTCCCAAAAATGAAGTGTAATATCAAAAAATCAATAATTATTTAAACAAATCATTCCTTTTCAAACTGCGCTCCTTATTGTGATATATAATCATTACATAATTACCTTATAAAGTGCAAATGCTACATAAAGTGCTGACCATATATAACTTAGTGACTGTAAACAATTTAAAGTGTAAAGAATACAAATGCTGCATAAAGTGCCATACGAAATTATGAAGTATTGAAAGGGTTTATAATGTCCATTGTCACCAAAGTGCTCCAAACGTGCAATTTGACTTTACATGGGACTCCTCTGGATCCTCCACAGGATGTACCGTGATCTTGTACTGTTAACCACCATGAATAGATAAATTACCTACTCACCAGAGGCAAGTTAGGTCTCGCATGTAGGTTGGGTGAGGAAACTCTCATGCTAGGAAAGAAGCCCCTAATACAATCCTCTCCACCGGCAGCAAAAGTGATAGACTATATCAAAGGGAACAAAGCAAGAAGAATTCCATCATGTAATATGTTAATTTGAATTTAAAACTCAAAGAATAAAATACACTTACAGTGTTTCAAGTAAACAGAGCTCTGTAAAATGGTAGGGACGCCAAATACGTTCCACCTGCGCTTCACCGGATTTACCCTGTAAATGCCACACCACCACACTGTAACTGCATGCATTACATGCGGTTGCAGGGCACTTGGGCCCACTAGGGCCCTTTACACCTAACTAGGATGCCTTTAGCAGCACCACCACCCACCGATTGTGACATGTTGTTACCACTATGTGTGTACAGCCCTGAGTAGCTGCATGTTCTTCTTTAAGTCGGCATTCAGGGAACTGTGAAATCATGGCACAACTGCCTGCTCTTACTTTCACCCATGTGAATGAGCCCTGCTCCTTAAATTGTGGCCTTCAGCTGATTTAGCAATTTATATTGAATGAGGTGCCAGCTGGTTTCCAGTTTCCTTTGTCCCAAACAGGGGTTACTGTGTTAATTTATTTTTGGTGTGGACTGTAGGTAGCTCAGACTTATTGTATAGTTTTCCACCTGTTTTTTCCCTGAGCTTAGGTTGGCTTGTGATTTCTCATTGTCACCAGTAGATGTCTCTGGTATCACTGGTCATAGTATGAGATTTCACAAGAAAAACTAAGTTATGAATATTTATATTTTCTTCAGCCAATCCAGTAGGAGGTTTAAGCCATTTCATTGATGAGGGAGGATATAAATATTTAGGACAGGACTTGCTGAGGCCTAAGGAAGTGCTGCAGGATGGAGCTCTGCTATTAGGTCCAATAGCCTGTTTTGGAGCTCAACGTGTGCTGATGCGGTCTTAAGGCTTTCCCGTCTGATCTGTAGGAAGTTTTGCCAAGGAAGAGACCCAGGGGAGGTACCTTGCTGGAGAGAGCCAGGAATAAGGCTGGTCTCTCAGAAGGGTCGGCTGAGACACTTGGAGGAGGCACTGAAGTTAGGAATATGCTTACAGTGTTGCCGGGTCAGCTTAAAGGTACTGTGAAGCTGGATATTGATCTGGAGAGTCTGTAAGTGATCTGCTGTAGTATCTGGGATCCCTAACCCTCACTTCCCTAAGCATTCTGCAATAAAATTTTACAAAGACAAAAGTGACTGGTGCCCAATATTCTTTCTCTGTTCTCTCATTTTAGCCATGGACTCAGCCCAGGGGGGAAATGCTTGCCTGCCCCTGCCTTTGGATGAGCTGTCCTGCCTTTGGGGTGTCAGAAGGGTGCTTCACAGTTCATAAAAGCCTGAATTCTATTGTGCAGCTAAAAACATAAGGAGCATTTTTATTTGCCCTTTCTGTAGGATAAAAGTTATTTTTCCAATTATCTGTCACTGTAATTTTTTTGGTAAGCATGTAAATGTGGGAAAAAAAACAACTTGGATAAATAAGGAATTCATATTCAAAATAATATAATTACATGTATTACTTGCATAGTATACATACACATAGTTGCCCTTTAACTTTTTCTAAATCATTTCCAGATTCCTTAAATCGAATAATTTATAGCAACGATATTTATTGCTCAGTCAGAATGTAACAACTGCAACTACCCAACAAAGAATTTATGTTCATGTAAATGCAAAACATCAGTTTTTGTGCTGAATGTAGATTCTCTGCATTATAAGAAGTGGGTGATAAACAGCTTGAAACAATTTCCACAACTT
The DNA here is from genome assembly GCF_965119305.1 of Pelophylax lessonae. NCBI lineage: Eukaryota > Metazoa > Chordata > Amphibia > Anura > Ranidae > Pelophylax > Pelophylax lessonae. Next base: position 120,928,216 of record NC_138770.1, read on the forward strand.
AAAAATGTTTAGGTAAATCTCACCAAATTGTGTGGCCTTGTATCACGCTGAGCTGTGTCGCTCTCTGGACCCTACCACCAATGCTTGCTGCTTGCTCTGTCTCTCTCTGGACCCTACAACCAATGCTTATGCTGTCTCTCTTTGGAGCCTACAATCAATGCTTGCTCTGTCCCTCTCTGGACCCTACAATTACTGAATGTTCTGTCCTTCTCTGGACCCTATAACTAATGCTTGCATTGTCCCTTTCCTGACCCTACAACCAGTGCCTACTTTCTCCCTTTTTTGGAGCCTACAACCAGTGCTTGCTCTGTCCCTCTCTGGACACTACAACTAATGACTGTTGTTTTCCTCTCTGTCACCTACTACCAATGCTTTCTCTGTCCCTTCCTTAACCCTAATACCAATGCTTGTGTAGCACTATCCCCGTAGGGCTTGCTGTGTGATGACTTCTTGGACCTCACTCTGATTACCTGCAGACAGTTGCTGCGGGTTTTTCACACATCCTCCTTACTCCTGTTTGCTCGTTACTCAATAAATAGTCCAGGGTATTTGGTTTTTTTTATTTTTTGGGGAACTTGTATGGGAAAAGGGAATAGTGGGATACTCCAACTGAACTATTCACAGTAGATGGGGAAAACTCTCACTTGGCCTCACCAGAGTACTTGTGGAAGCAGACAACTTTGGTTATACAGCCACTTGTATGGAAGAATTAAGTCTTGTGAGTGTCTGTAAGAACTCTTCAAGGGAGCCCTTTCCCTCTGGCACCCCCTTCTCTGAAGAGACAATGAGCCACTACCCCTTTTTTTCACAAGGTAGCAAATTTTCCTTCAACATAACACTTGCCCACTGGCCCAAAGGAATCTGCGCAAAGTGTCCCTAAATGAATAATCTTCGCAAAGTGTCCTTAAGTATCTTCGTAAAGTGTCCTTATTGAAGTATTTCTTTAGCCCAAAGGATCTTCACAAAGGGTCTTTGTGAACTAGGGGTTTTCCCACTCCAGGTAGCAGCCACTGGCTTTAACAGGAGAAGTCCTCTGTGGCAGAAGTTATTTTCTCCCAGGTGATGAAACAATGGCAGTTTGAGTGATCCCCTCCTTCATTTGCAAGGATAGAAGGGAAGGGGATTTGGAAAAAGGGCCTTTAGTCCCAATAGCAACATTTCAATGGTGGTAATGCTTCAGCCTCAACAGCCCCTTTGTAACATGCAGCCCTTTAAACAGACCAAGAACTCAGTGTACCTCAGTAGTAATGATCAGAATGAGGAATACAAACATTCTTGCCTTCAGGACTCAAGATTCTGATGGGCCAAGCTGTGCCTTTCTTGTCTGGATGGTTGACTTCCACTTGATCAATATATATCGACTGCCCCAGATTCCAATTTTCTTTGATGGATAGGAAGGTTTCCCACAGCTGAGACCTGGACGGGTTCCGATGCGGCTTAGGGATAAGAGGAAATCCCAGACAGCTTCTTCACGCCAAGCCTCCCTCTTGCTTTCATTTTCCTCCATTATCTTCCGTGGAGCATATGGATAATCGTATCCGTATTCCATGGCCACCTTCCTCTGAATGAGCTTTTGGAAACAAGAGAACCTGAGAAGTTTCTGCCTGTCTCCTCTCCCAGGTGGGGCATACGGGGTCTCAACTTGAGAGATCAGTTTGAAATAAGAGTCATTCTGTGCTTGGTCCCAAGCATAGGTGTGGGGTGGGGATAAGTCTGGGAACCTTGTGGCATAGGCCTCCCAGAACCCGAGTTTACTCACACACCTCATGTGAACGACCCCTGCCTCTGAGGACTTCTTCTTCCCTCAGTTCCCCAGTCCTACTCAGTCTCCACATCTGATCCCCATTCACTGATTCCCTCTTCCAGGGATCTGAATTGGTACTCAAAGCTGGGTGACCCCACATCAATGATCCCCATCTCCTCCTCACTGGACGAACTGGAGGACCTCAGCTTCTGGATCTGCCTCTTTAAGAGCTGGACCTCCTGTTGCTGTGACCGCAACCAATGCACCCTGTGGCCCCTGCCAGGCCCTCACGGCTTGTGTGCATTGAACCTCTGATATGTGGGTCTCTCCAGTTTGGCAGATGGTTGTGCGGGTCTGCACCACTGGTCCCGGCCACAACGGTGTTTTCAGCACACCCCTCCTCCTCCAAAGGGAATAGCCACTACTAGTGTTAGCAGTTCAGGGGTGGTCCCTACCTCCCAGTTTACATTTAGCCTTCTGGGTTGGCAATTACTCTGCTCCAACTTCAGCAACATGTCTCACAGTGCTCACACTGGCCCCACGCTCGCAGCCGCATAAATACATTCAAGCATCTGCCACATACCAGTCAAAGATGCTCCATGAAACTTCCGTTGCACAATGCCAGACTTCCTTTGCGCATCAATTGGACTCCTGTGTTTAACAGGGTCGGATTCTACGTCTCAGTCCATCCTACAGGCTCTCCACTAACACGTGGGATAGCCTCTGTACTCTGGCTCACTTCGGCATCCACCATCTTGCTCCTCCACACACGTGTCTCCTCCTCGGGTACACCCGACGGTGGAAGTGACTTCTCAACTCCCTTACTCCAGTTGGATTGGCAGCCCACAGATGGTGACTGCTCCCTGGTCCCCAGACTATCTGACTCTCTGGCGTGGCTCCTCCTGCTAGGCAGATCTCTTTGGAGCGCTCTCCCCTGTGCTGTACAGTAACCCCTTCGCTGCTGCCATTAAACTGCTCAGTCTACACGAATGGTACTGCAGTGTTCCCTGCCATAGACACACATACATCTGCCTCTTCTGCCTTTACTTAAGCTCCTGTTACACTTTTTCATTCACATGTCAACCAAACTCTTCCACTGCTGCCTGAAACTGTCCTGCTGTTACCGACTGCACGGCAGACATTTTCTTCTACAGCATATGTACCTACACAACCCCTGACGTGCCGATCCCTGCATCCCAGGTTACTGCTTTCTTGACCATAACTTGAAAGCACACTTGCACTGGTGACTGTGAAGTGGACATTACTTTCTTACACAGTACAACACATCCTTTCTTCGCTGACACTCCAGCACTTTGCATAAGAAGAAATGGAGTTTCTTGCGTATCTATCCGGCCGCTGTCTGTAGCAACCATAGCCGTAACGCAGAGAAAAATCCCAGAATGACGCCCCAAATGTAGCACTACAGTTCATATTCCTATCGCACACCTTCCTGGTTTGTAGGCACTTGTGTACTGGGTAGGGATGATCGAACTTTTGAAAAGTTTGGTTCGATCAGAACACCTGAACTTCCCGAAAGTTCGGGTCCTGATTCCAGAACTCCATTAAATCAATGGGACCCGAACTTCGGTAATCAAAAAACACCATTTTGAAGCCCTAAAACCCTATAAATGCCCCTTAAATGTGCCTAGGGTTCAGGGTCAAGCCCTGGAGACTATGAATCACACAGAAAAAAAGTTCTTAAAAATTGTCATTTTTGATAGAGAGCAAATTACTGAAAAAAATATTTAAAAAAAAAAAAAGAGATTTCTTTGGATTTAATGTCTGGGGGGGGGGGGTCTAAAAAGTGTACCTGTGAAGTTTCAGCTCTGTAGCATGTTCAGAACCAGAGAAAAAAAAGATTGTTTGTATTAGAATTGCAGTAGAGCAGGCATAGGGCTCCGCTATTTTCACCCCTGGCCATTTTTGTTGCAGGCGTTTATTGGGCTTTTTTGTGGACGTCTTTGGAGGCAGGCATGACATCTGAACTTCTGTGTAGGGGTATATATACACACACACATATATGTATATATACACATACACACATATAGGTGTGAAAGTAGCGGAACCCTATGCCTGCGCTAATGAAATTATTTGCAGGCATAGGGCTCCGCTCCTATCACACCTATATGTGTGTATGTGTATAAATACATATATGTGTGTGTGTGTATACATACCCCTATACAGAAGTTCAGATGTTATGCCTGCCTCGAAAGACGCCTAAAAGATGTCCAAAAAAACGCCTGCAACAACACACCTGGGCGTTTTTGTTGCATGCATTTTTTTGGGCATTTTTTGGGCGTCTTTGGAGGCAGGCATAACATCTGAACTTCTGTATAGGGGTATATATACACACACACTTATATGTATATATACACATACACACATATAGGTGTGATAGGAGCGGAGCCCTATGTCTGCAAATAATTTCATTAGTGCAGGCATAGGGTTCTGCTACTTTCACACCTATATGTGTGTATGTGTATATATACATATATGTGTGTGTGTATATATACCCCTACACAGAAGTTCAGATGTCATGCCTGCCTCCAAAGACGTCCACAAAAAAGCCCAATAAACGCCTGCAACAAAAACGGCGAGGTGTGAAAGTAGCGGAGCCACTACTCTGCTCTATTGCAATTCTAATACAAACAATCTTTTTTCTATGGTGGTCACCCTGACATGGAAGGGTTTGGTCACCCTGCCATAGCAGTCAGAGTCAGTTCACCCTACACTACACTACGGTCACCCTGACACTTAACACTTTCCCTATAGAAACTAGATTTTTGAATCTAACTATAGTGGAAAATAGTACCCTAACTACACTAGATATCCCTTTCCTCACACTAATAATTGCTAAATTACACTTTTGAAGCAGGAGTAACAGAACTGTTTCCACTCTCTTCCACAGCCCCTGTATTACAGTGCTAGAGATTTGGCAGGGCTATCTAATATACTGGGGGGCATATTCACTACTGATTGGCCTCTGGACCCCCTAGTCACTCAGTCACTCCAATCACATTCCTAGCATCCTCCTGCCCCCTCAGTTGGCTTTTACTGATGGTTCTGGTCCAATCACTGGCTTTTAAAGCCCAGTTCCTGTCCCATTGCATTTTGGTCGGTTCTGGTTGCCGAATTCCGAACTTTTTCAGCAAAAAGTTTGGAATTTGGCCGAGTTTCGAACAGTCAATGTTCGGGTCGAACCGATGGTCGACCCGAACCGTTCGATCATCCCTAGTACTGGGTGCTGAAGCGATCACCAGCTGGCAACTGGATCAGTTACAAGTAGATACATATTCACCAGCACACCAAGGATCTTGCAAAAGCAGTCTAAAAACTTTATTCCAGAGAAGATCACATCAAAAATAAAATATCTTTATCCTCTTTAAACCTAATGTGTGCATTTTACACACTCATACAATTGTTAAAAAAAAGCCTAGGTCGGGTGCTGAACAAATATATATTCCAGCTCTGATCCTTTCAGGTACACCCTCATACATGTCCTCGTAAAGAAGCCTCAGAGGCTCTGAATACACGGCATTTGCAGTACTCATAGCTAAGTTAGTAAGATTTTGTGAGATGAAACACTTTTTTTACAGGATACTGAAGCACTTGATTTTTAATAAATGAACTCCACAGATTATGTATGGTCTCCAGTGTGAGCTTTTTCAAGTGGATGGGACTGACAATGGCCCAACTTGGAGACCTGCATGATGATAACAGCCAGGAGGTTGAGCTAAGCTCATATGTTTGGTGAAAGCCAAAGCAAAGCAACTGATTCTTGCAGCTTTGCGCTTCAGATTCTTGCTATAGCTCTGCACTGTTAAAACAGGAAAAAAAAAAAACCTACCAAGAACAAGGATATCTTTCCCTACAAGAAGCATGCCTCAATTCAAAAGAAAGTAATTGAAAAAATGAAGGTACATTGCAAACAATATGGAAACATTGGGAAAGATTGCTTTAAAAGGTACTTCAACTGAACATATGATTAGCAAACAAGCAATAAAGTACATGCCGCAATATAATACAGATGTGCCCAAGCATACCCAAATAAAGACTAATAACACAAATAAAAATAGATTAATGGATACAATAATGGAAAGCCTTTAAAAACACATTAGCAAGTCTCAAAGGTGAAACACAATATATAACCAACAAGAGAAGTCATTTAACTGTGAATCCACATAGGAGACACATGAATAGGACCCGCATTTTACATTCTAGTGTCCATAGGAGGGCTATATGGCAATTATCTGACCCCTCGCTAGTGCGTCAACCTTTTATAATGAGAACAGAGGCAAAGAAGAAAGAGAAAGATAAAAATAGCCTATGGTATGGTATAGCTTTTGTTAATCCTGTATAGTGGCTTTGAATCTAGGCTGTAATATCATATAGTTTATAAAGTGAAGAATTTATGATGGGCATCATGTACACTTTTATGACTGTACAACAGAAGGGAGGAAAGATTGCCCGAGGTTATTCTAAAAGAGGACATAACCCATAAGGTAAACTATTTGTCACAACTTTTTTTAATTGGAATCTTGGGCCAAAACTTTTTTTAAAATGTTTCTAAATACCATGGAGAGGGATTAGAACACCTGTTTTTATTGCTGGTTGTGTTCCCACTAGGGATATTCACCCTCTCTGTTTGTCATGTTGACTATTATTATTGAGACTGAAAGCAAGGAAAATCCAACATTTGGAGTTGTCAGTGAAACAGAAATCAAGGAGAAATCTTACAATGGGGACACTTGTGACATTTGTATAAGGATCACTTTGAATAAAATGTTTTCTCTTGTTTCCTGTTGTGTCTACTGGAGTGAAGTAAAATCTCTTTGATGGAACACAAATGGGAAAAACAAATCTCAAAAAGGGTTTTAACCATTTCAAATTTGTATTATTTACAATATATATACACACATACAATATATATATATATATATATATATATATATATATATATATATATACACTGAACAAAATTATAAACGCAACACTTTTGTTTTTGCCCCCGTTTTCATGAGCTGAACTCAAAGATCTAAGACTTTTTCTATGTACACAAAAGGCTTATTTCTCTCCAATATTGTTCGCAAATCTGTCTAAATCTGTGATATGCCCCGTACACACGTACCGATTGTCGGCCGTAAATATTCGGCCGACGACCGATCGGCCGATTGTAGGCTTGTTAGTATGATGCTTCCGACAGCCGACAGCGCATTTTTGGCCGAACAGAATCTGTCGTGCAAGCATTAAAATTTTTGTTGGCCAACACCAGAACGGCCGATTGTTCGCCAGTCAGTACAGATTTCGGCCGACAGACAGCAGATTTGCAAGACTGGGCATGCTCAGAAAAGAAAAAAGACAAGGAAAGTTAACCATCACATGACATCACTTCTGCAGTCGGCTGTTGTTGGCCGACAAAATTTGTGTGCAGTCTTTTGCAGTTTTCAACAGACACGACAGCCCTGGACAAAAGACGCCCGATCGTTCGGCCGACGATCGGTACGTGTGTACGGGGCAATAGACTGGGCCTATATGCAACGTGATCATTGGCACATCATCAATATCAAGTGAATTTTACATATGCCAAGGTAGCAATGTTTCCAGGCCTTGGACCTGAGGTGGGTCTGCCATTAGTACCGGTAACACTCACAACACATTTAAGTTGTCAACCCAGGTGTGAGAACTGAAACAATGACCATTCCGGCATCTTTGGTTTGTTTTGTTTATTGTATATTGGGGATGGGAGAAGGGAACGAGTGGGATACTCCTCTGGCTCAACTAGGTTTGACTGGGACACTGTACAGAAAAATGCCCATTGGCGCTGTATTGACGCCAGCTGAATGCCGACTAGCGCTTCCTGGCGCTCAAAGATACTGTGAATACTAAACTTGTACTAGAACTTCGACTTTAACTTATTGTTAAATCAGAAGATCCAGGACTGTAGAACACTTAACTCCTTACACTCGATGTAGCTCCAAAGTCGCTGAACAGCTCCCTCCAGCCCTTCACTGACTGAGGTAGCTCCTAGTCACTGCTTGTGCTGCTGCAACTCTTAACTCTGTACACTGCACACTGTACACTGACTCTTCAGGGCCCAACCAATGGTACCCCCTTTACACTTCAGGGTCCTCTGACTAGGTACCCCCTCTAACACTTCAGGGTTCTCTGACTAGGAACTTCCCCTAACCAGCTAGTTGACTCCTGGATCACTGGAACCTTCTCTGGAGTGGCCCCCTCTACACTTGGCAGACCCCTAGGGGCAGTTCACAGTACTTACGACCTTGGCAGGCTTTCCTGGAACTGAACCCCTCTTCCTCCACTGGTCCTCGGCACACCGGATCCTCTCTGCAGCTCAACTCTGCATTCTCTGGATTCCCAGGCAGCCACCTGGGACACCCGATCCTTCTGACAGGAGGAGAGACAGCTGTACTCTCCCTCCTGGGACTCTGCTTCCCGCCAAAGACGCTGAGTCATGCGTTCCCTCAAAACTTATACCCACTCCCAGAATCCTCTGCGGCAGAATCTGCCTTCTGGGGGTAGATACAGGCCTGAGTGTGTCTCTGATTGGGTTTCCTCCACTGCCCAATGAGAACCCTCTCATGGAGCCAGTGGGGAGACTCCCCTCTCATGCAGACATGCATGACAGCCAGCTGAAATCATGGCCCTGCTGTTAGGCAGCCAAGGCCCACTATACTTTTGCAAAAAGGGTCCCAGTCAAAAAAACTGGTTGGTGGGGGTAGTCCTTCACAGACTCACCCCAAAAGGGGGGTATGAGGAACCTATGAGAGTAGAACCATCAAAACCAAAATAGAATGGGAGTAACCATTCACAAGATAAGGCGATACCCACGCGGTGTGAAGGGTAAAAATAAATACTTTATTAAAAAGTTGAGAATTAATAACATGTTGTCACACATATCTGCAAACACAAATCACAAGACATGACATTAACATGATTAAAAGAACATCTATACTTTTACCTAGCACCTACCTGTAGGGTGCTACACCACCATACAAACAAGCTATGTTTCAAGGTCTCAGGGGATCCCTTCCTCAAGCAGGGGACTGGGACATGTTACAAGAGACTGCTAAGGATCACTAATATTACAACCCCTTTACAAATCAACACTCCCTCTACTGACTGCTGGGGTCCAATGACCAAACTGCAAACAACAAGGTGGTACAGATTGGGCACCAGGACTCTACACCAGGGGTCTCCAAATGTTCTAAACAAAGAGCCAGTTTACTGTCCTTCAGACTTAAGGGGGTCTGGACTGTGGCCAGTGGGAGTTGAAAAGGTCCTGACATCAGTAGGAATAAACAATGCTCCATCTTTGGTGTCAGTGGGAAGAATAGCGTCCATTTTTTTGGTGTCAGTGGGAGGAATTGTGCCCCATTTTTGGTGTCATTGGGAGGAATTGTGTTCTATCATTGGTGTCATTGGACCCCATTGTTGGTGTCATCTGGAAGAATTGTGCCCCAACTTTGGTGTCAGTGGGAAGAGTCGTGTCCTTTTGCTGGTGTAAGTGGGAGGAATTGTTTCCCATTGTTGGTGTCATTGGGAAGAATTGTGCCCAACTTTAGGGTCATTGGGAGGAATTGTGCCCAACTTTTTTGTCATTGGGAGGACATGTGTCCCATTGTATTGTCATTGGGAGAAATTGTGCCCTATCACTGGTGTCATTGGGCCCCAATCTTGGTATCATTGGGAAGAATTGTGCCCTATCATTGGTGTCATTGGGCCCCATTGTTGGTGTCATAAGGAGGAATGTTGCCTTATTATTAGTGTCATTGAACCCCATTGTTGGTGTCATTGGGAAGAATTACGCCCATCTTTGGTGTCAGTCGGAAGAAAAGCTTCCCTTTGTTGGTGTCAGTGGGAGGAATTGTGCCCCATTGTTGGTTCCATTCGGAGGAATTGTGCCCTATCATTGGTATCATTGGGCCCCATTGTTGGAGTCATTGGGAAGAATTGTGCCCCATCTTTGGTGTCAGTGGGAGAAATAGCGTTCCTTTGTTGGTGTTAGTGGGAGGAGTTAGAAACATAGAAACATAGAATGTGTCGGCAGATAAGAACCATTTGGCCCATCTAGTCTGCCCAATATATCTGAATCCTCTGAATAATCCCTGGCCCTATCTTATATGAAGGATAGCCTTATGCCTATCCCATGCATGCTTAAACTCCTTCACTGTATTTGCAGCTACCACTTCTGCAGGAAGGTTTTTCCATGCATCCACTACTCTCTCAGTAAAGTAATACTTCCTCATATTACTTTTAAACCTTTGCCCCTCTAATTTAAAACTGTGTCCTCTTGTGGTAGTTTTTCTTCTTTTAAATATGCTCTCCTCCTTTACCGAGTTGATTCCCTTTATGTATTTAAAAGTTTCTATCATATCCCCTCTGTCTCTTCTTTCTTCCAAGCTATACATGTTAAGGTCCTTTAACCTTTCCTGGTAAGTTTTTTCCTGCAATCCATGTACTAGTTTAGTAGCTCTTCTCTGAACTCTCTCTAGAGTATCTATATCCTTCTGGAGATATGGCCTCCAGTACTGTGCCCCATTGTTGGTGTAATTGGGAGGAATTGTGTTCTGTCATTGGACCCCATTGTTGGTGTCATTGGGAAGAATTGTGCCCACCTTTGGTGTCATTGGGAGAAGGACCGCTGATAAGGCAGTACAGCCAGCCCTCCTGTACTGGGCCCAGGCCCCATCAGTTCAAAAAGGGCACCCAGGCAACTGTTGAGCAGGAGGTCTGGCAGTACTGTCTTTTTGCAGACACTGATGCTCTTCTCCTGCCCCCTCCCCCTGCAGCGCTGCTTGCTTCTCCTCTTCTTTCTTCCTCAAGCTTCACTGTAGGGGGATTGGTTATAGCAAATGCACCCCTTCCGTCTGCTGTCCAGACCCCCCTGTGGGCCCCTTTCCCCAGCAGCTCTGCCAGCTTTCCTTGTTTCTTCTTTCCTCCCCCGCCGGCAGCTTCTGCAGGCACACAGGGTGATGTTTCAAGGGGGAGATGGGGGAAGGGCCCAGTAAAAAAAATATACCGGTCATTTGCGGGCCCCAACCTTTCCTGAATGAACACAGTGACTGATTGGTAGCAATCACTCCTGGGTCCATTCATCACTGAACCATAGTAAACTGTGTTTATTATGCTTCAGTTTGTGAATGAACAGAAGCCTCTGAGCGCTTCCTATTCATCTCTGCAGCTGAGGCTACAGGGAAAGGTACTGATAAATCTATGTCTGTCTGTCACTATCAGATGGGGGAAGGGGGATAAGCTGTAGGGGGCCCAGTGATTTCTAAGAAAAGCCCTGATTGGGAGGAATTGTGCCCCATCCTTGGTGTCAGTGGGGGAGAATTATGTCCCATTGTTGGTATCAGTGGAGGAAAATAGTGCCCCAAGGGCCAGATAAAAGCAGGCAAAGGGCCGCATCTGGCCCCCGGGGTGCAGTTTGGAGACCACTGTTCTACACCATCCTCAATTAAAAAATTGGTTTTGGCTTAAAGCGGAGTTCTGGGCACAAAATCGATATTTTTTTTTTTTGTGCCCCTCCGCTGGTTAGACATCACCTGAAAAGGAATTGAATAGTTAGGTTTTTTTTTTTTTTGTTTACTCACCTTGTAAATGAAGATCGTAAATTCCTCCCTCAGCGCCGCGGCTCCGCTGTCACTTCCTGTCTCGCGATGATTCCTGGGAGCTGAACGTCATCGCTCCCAGGAATCAATGCGACGGCACCGGCCCCGCTCGTCACTTCCGGGCGACGCCGCATTCCCCTGCTAAACAGCTTCTGGGCATGCCCAGAAGCTGTGGAGGAATGCGGCACCGCACCGGAAGTGACGAGAGGGGCCGGTGAAGGCGCATTCTGGGACAAGAAGACGCGGAAGAAGACACAGAAGAGGACCACGCCGGCTTCAGCTGGCCACAAGAGAGATGGAAACGCTGTGGAAGAAATTTTATAAGTAAGTATTTCTTCTAAAAGGTAAGTGCAAACCGGGACAGATCAGAGGCTATCCATTGTGGAATATGCTAGCCCTGACTGTCCCGGGGGTATGTTCAGTGAAAAATGACTTCTGTGCCCGGAACTCCGCTTTAAGATGCACTTTAAGGGTTGTTAAATGAATTCATACCTAGATTAGACATAACTTATACCTGCTTTTAAGGAAAAATGGCAGTCATATTTTGATATCCTTTATAAAATTTTCAACACAGGAAAAAGGCAACTGCTTTCCCTAATACAGCTTTGGTACCTCTGTAATCCAATGAAGTTAAGCTTATTTCATAAGAACAGAAGCAGCCAATCACACCGTGATCCCTCAGCGCTCCTGATGTAAATATAGAACAGGCTCCATGCTTATTTTGGCAGAAAGTTAACTTTAATTCAGTAGTCTTATTGGAGCGTGTAGCATAAATCACCATCTAATTTGGGAATTAGTGCAGAGCCGCACAAGTTTTCTTGACAAGTGTTATTTTTAGGAAGTTTGCTCAAGATTTGAAAGTACGCTGTGTGTTCTAACACATGAATCCAGCCCTTCATTGCTCGGGCCATATCAGCAGTCAAGGAGTTAATCTATGCCTTCCAGCTATCACAGCTGCAAACGCTGTCAGGCTAATTCATCAAAGACTGCTTCTTGCTCTTAAAATAATTCTCATTGGCAGTTGTGAAATGACAATTTTATCACCATGGAAATCTAAGCTGAACTAAACTCAAGTAATGAAAACACTTTATTTAAAACTCCATGCAATGGAGATCTTCGCTAACGTGTGCCTTTGTTTACTGATGGTGGATGTCACAATGTTCCCGATTACAATGGCTGCAAACCTCTGAAATGAAAAATGTACAAAGCATATCCTTCTATATTGTGTACTTGCCTTGATCCAAAGCACCTAGTGTGATTTCTGTCTGCTCTACCATTCCTATGACTATCTGCATTAGTCACTTCTGACAGTCGCTGCCAGTGATGGTGAACCTTGGCACCCCAGATGTTTTGGAACTTAATTTTCCATGATGCTCATGCACTCTGAAGTGCAGTTGAGCATCATGAGAAATGCAGTTCCAAAACATCTGGGGTGCCAAGGTTCGCAAACACTGGTCTACAAGGCCGCTTATAAGGCTGTACAGCCAGTCCTGTTGTATCAAGCCCGGCCCTATGAGCTTTACAGGGGGCCCAGGCACCTTTACACTTAATTTCTGCAAAATAACAAACAGGACTTTCTACAGGAGACATCTCAATATGATCAGATGCTTTTGAAGGCTAGAGGAGAGATCTGGGGTCTAGTAGACCCCAGACCTCTCCATGAAGAGGACCTGTCATGTCTCATTCCATTACATGTTCAAAGCCGGGACAGGGGAGGGGCCAGAGGTGGGGTCAAGGGCGGATCAAAAGGGCCCAAAAAGGTAGGCTGTATGGGGCCCCATGATTTATAACAGCAGCCCTGCTGGTCTATGGCACAACATAGCCCTGCCCAGTCTTTTTTTTTTTTTTAAATCAAGTACGAATTTTATTGAGATGTCACAACCATAGACATATGACAAGAATAAAGAAAATATTGTACAATATTGTACAATAATTCCTTTGCAATATACCAAATACCAGTTCCATTCCTCATAAGAACAGTAAACTTAATTCAATTATAGTGCATAACCCTGAAAACATAGTGACCAAAAATACAGACAATCAACATAAGATTTCAGCATATACAAATTAACCCAGTAAGCAGGTAAGATAACTGCCCAAGCCATCAGCCATCCACTGCACCAATGCAAGACACCAAGTCAATGCATTCTGCAATTTACAGTGGTGTCCTGTCCATAGGCGTGCACACAGGGTGTGCCATGTGTGCCTAGGCACACCTTAATCACCTCATGCGGTGCCAATTTCCCCTGCTTCCTGGCGCCCCCGTCTCTCCCCTGCAGTGCTTCCACCTTCCCTCCTGTCCGGCTGCTGCGGGGGATGTCCCAAGATGGAGAGTGGGGGAAGGGGCCAGTAAATATTTAATTTATTATTTCCTTTCTTTTCTGAGTAAACACAGTGAGTAATCTGTACCGATCACTCCTGTGTTCATTCTTATCTGAAGCATTATAAACTATGTTTACTATGCTTCAGTTTGTAAACGAACAGGAAGCTACTCAGCATAACACTTCTCATTCTTTCACTGTCAAGTGCAACTGAGGCTGCAGAGAAAGGGATTGGGGAATCTTTACCCACAGTTCTATTCTCTGGTTTAACCACTTTAGGTCTGCTCACATTGCTGCTACTGCAGCAATGTGGCTCGTTATCGTCCAGCGACGTAGTATTACGTTGCTGGACTCCTCCCCTTGTGGGCGGCGCGTGCGCGCTGCCTGAGGCTCGCTCCCGCTGTGTTCAGTCACAGCAGGAGTTGGACCAGGGGAGGAGCAGCGGCGATCGCTGCTGCTCTTCCCCGATCGCCGGAGAATCGAGTGTGGAGATCCGCTCGCTTGTGTAAACAAAGCGGGCGGATCTCCTAAGTGACAGGCAGAGTCAGATTGCAGGGTTCAGCATAGCTGAACATGTGATCTGTCCCTGTGTCTCTCAGTCACCTCCCCCCACACATGTCAGTAAGCACCAGGCATACATTAACCCCTCCCTCTCCAATAAAATTAACCCCTTCCCTGCCAGTGTCATTTTTACAGTAACAGTGCATATTTATAGCACTGATTACTGTAGTAATGTCATTGTTACCCCCAAAAGTGTCAAAAATGTCAGTCAAGGGTCCGATCTGTCCGCCGCAGTGTCGCAGTCCCGCAAAAAAATACTCGTTAAAAAAAAAAAAAAAAAATGACAGAAATCTTTCCCTTAGTTAGTAAACGCAATAACTTTTGCGAAAACCAGTCAAAATACACTTATTGCGATTTTTTTTTACCAAAAATATGTAGCAGAAAACAAATTGGCCAAAAATGTTAAAAAAAATTTGATTTCTACATTTTTGGGGGGAATTTTATATAAAAAAATGTGAAAATATTATTATTTTTTCAAAATTTACGCTTATTTTTGTTTATAGCGCAAAAAGTAAAAATCACACAGGTGATAAAATACCACCAAAAGAAAGCTCTGTTTGTGGGAAAAAAAGGACGTAAATTTCGTTTGGGTACAACGTCGCACGACCGCGCAATTGTCAGTTAAATTTGCACAATGCCGAATCACAAAAAGTGGCCGGGACGTAAGACAGCAAAATCCTCCGGTGGTAAAGTGGTTAAAAATGAGACATCACGGGTCTGTTTAGACACTTGGTATTTCACCAAAGGCCCCCAGCAGGGCTGCTAAAAAGAAAATTGTAAAAAAATAAATAAAAAATAATATTGTAAAAAATTATAAAAAAAGCTACTGACACTAATCTCTGCTCTACTGACACCGTCAACTGCTCTGCTGATATACATGCATGTGTGTTTGTGCTCTGGGGTGCACACCCTAATGCAATAGGCTGCACACACCAATGATCCTGTCCAACACTAAGTCAGCCGGTCCTAGCCCAGGGATAGCTAGCCAATCTCCCCACACTCTTTCAAACTTTGAGTAGCTTCCTCTGTGCTGATATATCAATTTCATTCTTAGCACTGAACCCATGTGTGTGATCCACGTTTTGATTGTTGGGGGGGGGGGGGTGGGAGAGGTCCAATGTAGCAAAAGGAGCTTGCTGGCCTGAAACAAGGCTCTAGTCGCTGCCTCTTTAGCATACCTGTCATTGATTATGGCATCAAGCAAACTTCCCACGCTGATGGAACGCAAATATGTGGCCTCAGCTTCAGGGGGTTGTACCGGGGTAATGCCTTCAGCTAGAGGTACCGTTGTCTAGCGCCGACGGTCGGCTTTCTTGTAATAACAACCGATGTGGCTGAGAAGCCGCTCTGTTATTATTACAAGGAGTGAGAGCGAAGTTCCCCCCTCTTCCACCCCCTTCTGCGGCTCGCCTGGGACTCCCATCCTACCTGCTGGCCTATGACCCGAACAAAGCCGGATTCAACTTTTTTTTTTTAAAAATGTTTATTGGGTTTTTTAGAATACAAAACCGAACACAAAATGAACATATACATGTAACAACAGCAATACAAACATATGGAGGGAAAACGTCCCTTGGAGATATACAATGGTCTAGTATCGGTTAAACACCAAAGGGACTACATGTAGGGGGGGGGGGAAGAGGGGAGTGGGGTGAGCCTGCATAGGTTGATGTGGGGAAGAATACATAAGCAATATCATAATACCTGAAAGAAAAGAAGAAGGGAGGGTGAGACCATAAAGAGTACAATAGCTAGATAATACCAATAATGTTAGCCAACTGTGTAGGTGCCTAGAGACTGACTGAGTGGCGAAGAAGTCAGCCTGGACTGTCCCGAGGGAAAACTTTCAATTTGCCAAGAGAATTGGCTATGTCTATAGTTCAGTACCATTCCGTGTATCTGAAGGGGTGAATCATATTAGCCAGGGCCTCTTCAGACAGTGAATGTTCCAAGAATTTTCTCCAATGAGTAAAGAATCTGTGAGTAGAACGGAGGTTAGATAACATGGCATCCAGACTTTCCAGGTTGCTTAGTGATAGAAGGGATCATTGGACCAGCTTCAGGTTGGGAGGTTGGGGGGTTGGGGGGGGGGGGGCGTTTAATCCAGTTGGCCATGATGGACCTGCGGGCTGACAGGAGACATAGATAAGACCATTGTGAGAGTGGATTATCCTTGGCTGTCGCCCCAGGTACAGTGGAAGGTTACCAGCCAAAAAGGCAGAGAAGAGGATCTTTTGGCAAGTGCCTATTGGAGATGTCCCGGGTGTAAGTAAGAACCTTGTCCCAAAATTTGCTGATAAGGGGGCAGTCCCAGAGACGATGTAGAAGAGTGGGTCACATTGTTTTTCACCATGTACATTGAGCCTGAGGTCTGGGTTGTATCGAAATAGGTGGTATGCTCGATGCATTATTTTGAAATGAGTCTCTCGCCAGGTTTCCGAGATGATAGTGGCATGCACACGTTTGTAGCTCTTAAGTAGGTTTTCTGGTAGGGTATCATCTCCGAGGATGCATGACCATTTTTTAAATAGAGACAGTTGGTGTTTATCGGAAAAATGAGAAACAAGGTAAGCATATAAGGTAGAAATGGAGTAGTCTTTCTGTTGGAGCACTATATCAATAAAAGATGTCTGGAAAGGGTTTGTTTGGTGTCCGCAGCAGGTTCGTAGGTAGGAGATGGCTTGGAGATAAAAGAAATAGTGGGATAGGGGTAGAGAGAATTCCTGGTGAAGTAAATGGAATGATTTGAAATGTTTGGTGTGGTCCTTATACAGCGAAGAAACCTTGACTAGACCTAGAGATGTCCAGAGTCCGAAGGCTGCATGTGATGTTGAGGGTAGAAACACGGGGTTACCTTGGATCATGAGGTGGCTGAATATGTTGGAGGGAAGCCCCAATATCCTCCGCACTTCCCGCCATGCCACCACCTTATCTCTTATAACCACATTATTTTTGAGGTGGACCGGTAGTGCCCTGATCGAAGAGTGGAGGATAGCCGGCAGGGAGTACGGGGATACCAGGGCAGCCTGAAGAAGGAAATTGGAGTACCTTGACGCTCCTGAGAGCCAATCCAGCCCCTATGTAAGCAAACATGCAAGGTTGTAAAGGCGGATATCAGGGAGACCCGCCCCACCCTCGGACTTCGGGACATATAACTTTTGTAATGCAATACGAGGCTTTTTAGAAGACCACAGAAAAGCAGTGAGCGCTTTCTGTAATTTTTGTACATCAGAATGTTTCATCAGCAGTGGGAGCATCTGCAATGGATATAGCAGGTGTGCAAATGATACCATCTTACATAAATGACATCTCCCAAAGAGCGAGAGAGGGAGGGTCGCCAAGGTCTCCAGTTCAGCGGTAATTTAAGAAATAATCGGTGGGTAGTTGAGACTATACAAAGATGACGGGTCCCGTCCTATGCGTATGCCAAGATATGTAATATATTGAGAGGCCCGAGGAGAGACAGAAGGTTGCAAATAAATCCCTGAATATGGAAAAGTCCAATGGAGGGTCAGTGGAGAATAGCATTATGTCATCTGCAAAAAGAGCGGAACGGAGGGCTTGATTTCTTATGGTGATTCTGCTGAGTTAAGGATCCTAGATAGAGGTTTGATGGCGACATTGAAGAGAAGGGGAGATAAGGGGCAACCTTGACACGTCCCTTTCGTCAGAGGAATAGGGTCAGAGGTGAAGTCAGGGGTATAGAGTTTAGCAGTCGGGGGTGTATACATCTGTTGGAGGAATTGAAGGATTGGTCCGGAGAATCTGAATGTCTCCATGACTTTGAATAGCCAGGCAAAGCTGATGTTGTCAAAAGCCTTCTAAAGATAAGATGGCTGCATCTGTTAGGGGATGTCTCTTAGCATGTTCAAGTGCTAGTAAAACCTGATTGAGCGGGGTGCAGGAGGGTAGGAGGTAGGCGGGCAAGGCGCGAGGCAATGATTTTCAAAAGGATCTTGTCGTTGACATTAATTAATGAGATTGGACGGTACAATCTGGGTAGGAGGGGGGTCCTTCCCCTTTTTGGAGATGAGTTTGATGTGGGCCTGTGATCCCGTCAGGAGATAGGAGCCACCTGCCCACCTGGATTGGAAGACAGGGAGCAGGGGGTCTGGAATTAAATCTTTAGTAAATTTATGAAATTTGGCCAAATAGCTGTCTGGGCCAGGAGTTTTGGCAGAGGGGAAAGTTTTGATAGTGGATCGGATCTCCTCTATTTAGATGGGGACGTTCAATGTCTCTAGGTCAGTTTGGGAGAGGGTTGGCAATTGAACATTTGCAAGCAGTGACTGGGCGGCAGTTTGGTCAATGGGGTCTTCAGAGCATAGTGCAGTGTAGTAGTCTACAAGCATCTTGCTGATTTCTGTAGATGATGTGACAAGGATACCGTCTTTTGATTTAAGGGCAGTGATATGTGCATATGCTTACTTGGGGACCGGAGACCTTTGACATTCCAGGACACAAATTTCAAAGGATTCCCTTTATCGCAAGCCATGACTGTAGATTAGACAGGAGTTGTGGGAGGGGGAGGCCATGTTCGTTCCCGCTAGGCATCAAGTCTTCAAACCAGGTGTATCAGCAGGGGTAGGATGAAACTAGAAAAGAAATATAAGTACAGGCAAGACATAACAAAACATGGTAGGGAGAGGGCAAAATATGAGGTGGGGGAAAGAAGAGTGGACGCATGGAGCAACCCAGAAATAGCACACACTTCTCTTTTTTACCCAGGGGAGCCAAACCCTTTGCAGGGCTCTGGCAAACCAAACATCACTCACAGCGCTAAGCCCCAAAGTGGAAGGGGAACAAATAAAAAGGTGAGTAGTGGTGAGGTACCCCAAGAGGGGTGCTATGGGGGAGCAGGGACCAAACAACAAGCGTTGTGGGGAAAAGTCCAGCCTGCAGGATGGCAAGGAAAAACAACAGACATTAGCCCAAGCGAAGTGTAAAAAACAAGGCAGGGGGGCCCTTGGTCGGGCCTATAGGACGCCTTTAATGGGCACAATATGAAAAATAACATGACCTGGCAATGAAATAAACAGTGACAGTACAATGCAATTACAATGCATAATTACCAGCCCAAACAATACGGTGACATCTAAAAGGTATTCAGATGGTGTCAGCGGGGCTCAGAGCATTTGGGATGGCCAGAGAAGCGACCCCGTTTGGAGGGGGGGTTTGACGGTGCTGCGTTGAGGTTGTGAGGCTTAAAAGTGGGACCTCAGCTCGCGAGCGAGGGGGTCAGAAACAGGGGGTTGTTGATGTGTGTCCATATCTGATTCTTTATTGATATAGAGCTCGGCGTCTTCTGGTGAGGAAAAAGCACAATATGATCCATTAGGCAATTGGATGCGAAGGATTGCCGGATAACCAAGGGCAAATTTGATATTTTTGTCGTACAATGAAGAGCAAATTGCTCTGAAGGCCTTGCGTCGTTTCATAACTTCAACTGAGTAATCTGCAAATAGGAGTACTTCATAGCTCTAAATCTGCAGCGGGCGGGAGCGGCAATATTGTTGCAAGATGGCGTTTTTATCCGCTTATTTGAGGTACTTGACAATCACAGGCCTAGGCCAGTCAGATTGCTCCTTGGGCCTTCCAATGCAATGTGCCCGTTCAATGGTGCAGGGGGAGCGTAGCCCTAGTTGTGAAGGGATGGTGGAGGCACAGATGTCCATCAGCTGGCAGGGAGAGAGGGTTTCAGGGAGCCCAATTATGCAGAGGTTGTTCCCCAGCGCTACCTGTTTTCAAGGTCGTCAAGCTTGTTCCATATCTCCCTATTTGAGTTATGCAGACGTGCTAGAGTGGCTGCAGCCGCTGCTTGGTTATCCTCAATGGAGGAGATTCTCTCCTCAGCATGTGAAAGCCTGGTCTTTTTGTTTGGCCCTGAGCTGT
This sequence comes from Pelophylax lessonae, assembly GCF_965119305.1. Lineage (NCBI taxonomy): Eukaryota > Metazoa > Chordata > Amphibia > Anura > Ranidae > Pelophylax > Pelophylax lessonae. The sequence goes on from NC_138770.1 coordinate 120,948,366, forward strand.
TCCAGGCCTCTCTGTACCGCCTGGTCAATTGTGGCCGTCAGCGCGGGGGTGAGCAGCGTGACTAACGCCTGGGCTATGTCCACAGGGGATGCAGGATTGCCCGCACCTGCCATCTGCGGCTGGAGGGATGCTGAAGCTGTGTCCCTCGTGGTTGGCGCATGCGCCATGTTGACGACGCCGGTCTCCGCTTCCCCCGGCACTTGTGATGTGGATGGAGCAGCACGGACAGGTGTCCGCTCCACGAAGTGGTCCGTGGGGTTCACCAGGTGTAATGGGAAGGGAGCGGAGGGTTCCCCGGGGCTTGAGCAGGCTTAAATTGCCGATGTTTGGGGATGTGTAGAATGGGAGGTTCACTGCCTACCTCCTTCCCATACAGCGCCGGAACCGGAAGCCTCGGATTCGACTTTGATCAGGTCTCCGATGTAGAAACCTGAAAGCGATGTCATGACATCACTTCCAGTCACTGGAGCCTTAAGGCACCAGATTTAAAAAAAATTACAGCATTCAAAAAAGCCAAACTTATGTGCAGAGGAGGGATTTGGGGTCTTTTAGACCCCCAGATCCCTCCATATAGAGTACCTGCCACTGCCTATTACTGTCACAAGGGATGTTTACATTTCTTCAATGTACCGTCAGTACACTAGGATTGATCAATTTTCAGATATATACCATAGCTTGTGGACAACTTTGAAGATAACTTTCCTACATACTAAATGAAACACACTGAGTTGGGGTTTCACCAAAGAAATGTAGAATAATACACTTTTGGCCTAAGTTTATGAAGAAAGATTATTTATTTGCAAAATTTTTTAACAGAAAAATGTTTTTTTTTTATTTTAATTTTCTTTCCTTTTGCTTAGTAAAAAATAAAAAACCCAGTGGTAATTAAATACCACCAAAAGAAAGCTCTACTTGTGTAATACAAAAAAAAATGTTGTATGGGTACAGTGTTGCATGACTGCGCAATTGTCATTCAAAGTGTAACAGCCCTGAAAAATGAATATTGGCCTGGACAGGAAATGGGTGAAAGCGCTTGGTATTGAGGTGGTTAAATGTTAATTCAAACAGCATCTACAGATAAAAACGTTATACTTGAACCAATGATACATAAAATAGACATGATGTATTTATTCTCATTATCTAAATTGATGAAAATGCAGATTTGACACATGAAAAATGTCTTAACATTAACCACCCCTTCAAATGTACAGCAATTGGAATTAGGTATTCTAGATTAGGTGTCAATGATTAGAACCTTCAAAGGGAGAAAGCAAATGGTAAAGGACTTATTTAAATTTCAGATATCTACAGTAGGTACTAAAGAAAAATGGCAACTGATTGCACTCAGGACGCTAACTCATTGTGACCAAAACTAACCCAGCTCTTGTCTCCATCTACAGGAAAGGTCAATGAGGGACTTTTGCTGTGTGTGGTTGTCAGAGCTGAAGCCATCTTACAATACCTGGTTCAATTTTGGTCACAGTGAGTGAGTGTGATCACTTCTCTGTAGCACATTGTAGCCATCATTTATACGATGTGTACCAGTTTATTACATGTCGTGTTGCCTGATATCAGTGATAGGAGCATTAGAGCAGTATTTTTCTGTTTGTGTACACCTCAGATATCTAGGGTTTGGTGTTGTCTTTGCTGTTGCCATGTGTGGTGTCATTGTGACAAGATTATTAGAGATCTCTAAAGCCCTCAAAAAGAAGGTTGTGGATGCCTATAAGTCTGACAAGAGATTTAAAAAGATCACCAAATTATTGGAAATAATGCCTCGTACACACATACCGATCGTCGGCCGACCGATCGGCCGTCTTTTGTCCAGGGCTGTCCTGTCCGCTGAAAAATGCAAAAGACTGCACACGAATTTTGTCGGCCAACAACAGCCGACTGCAGAAGTGATGTCATGTGATGGTTAACTTTCCTTGTCTTTTTTCTTCTCTGAGCATGCCCAGTCTTGCAAATCTGCAGATTGTCGGCCGAATTCTGTACTGACGGTGAACAATCGGCCGTTCTGGTGTTGGCCAACAAAAATTTTAATGCCTGCACGACAGATTCTGTTCGGCCGAAAATGCGCTGTCGGCTGTCGGAAGCATCATACTAACAAGCCTACAATCGGCCGATCGGTCGTCGGCCGAATATTTACGGCCGACAATCGGTATGTGTGTACGAGGCTTTAGTCATTCCACTGTAAGGAAAATAATCTGCAAGTGCCGTAGATTCTAACTGATACAATGACCAGGACTGGCTGGCCCAGCAAATTCGGTTGATTGTTTTGATGGTAAAAAAAGACTCCAAAAATCCCAAAAGCTGCATGATTCTGTAAAAAATGAGAACCACAATTTTTTTGCTTAGAATAAAAATCACTATTCTCTCACAATTCTGAAAAACTTTTTTATTTTAAAGATATACAACCCCTGAACAATAGGTTTTCAAACAAGGTGGCAATAAAATAAGACATAATACTCTTTGCATCAATCAAATTTAAAGAAACGTAATGAACAAAGCAAAAAAAAAAAAAAAATTTAATTAGCAACAGTTTATAAAATAGAAGTAAATAAAAAAAAATCAACAGGAAAAAAAATGTTAAATGGAGGAGAATAAGGAGTTAATAAGGCTAATTAGAGTAAATTAGGGGTTAATAAGGGGTTAACCAGAGGAACAATTTAACAAAATCCCCCAAAAAATATATATATATTTTTTTTACTTGACCAGGTTGCTTTAAACTGACTTCATTTGCAGACTGAAGTTTATCACTTTGATCTGTAAGTGAACAGAAAAATACAATGTTTTTTTTTTTTTTTATCTTTCTCTTTCTGTGGCTGAGCAATGTTGTTGATAAACTTTGCCAGCTGCCTTTTTTTTTTTTTTTGATAGCTGAGAGAAGTTGAACAGCTCTGCACTTTCTACATGAATCGTGGAAATACTGGATTAAGATCGTGGGGGGGTCGAGTCAAGATCACAATCTTTTAACGATTAATCGTGCAGCTCTAGTTTACGTCAAAGTGCATACAATCAGAAAGAGATTGCACCAATCTAACCTGCATGGGAGATGTGCCAGGAAAGATGCTTTGCCATCCAAAAATACCATGAGAACAAAATTTCAGTTTGCCATTAAACATATAGACAAAAAACATGCCTTCTGGAACAATGTGTTTTGGACTGTTGAATCAATAATATAGTTGTTGCTCACAGTAACTTTAGATAGAGTATGTTCAATGCAAATAGAAGACAGCATTTCAGGAAATGTTAAGGTTTGGGTTGCTGCAGGGCCTGGGCTGTCTGCAGTTATTAAGTGAACTATGAATTCTAAAAACTTATTTTAGAGCACTTGGTAAGAATGTAACAAAAAATGGAAATGGAAGTGCAACCACTGCTGCTGCTAATAAATCCACTGTGACTTTATTCCAATTTACTGTAAATCAGGGGGACAGCTCTCTTTGGATTGTCCCCTGACCATTATTGGAATAAAGTCATATCTGGACCTTTTGGCATTGGCCTGGCACTTTCATTTTCATTTTTGTTACATTACCCTACAAGCTAAGGACACTGTGGAGATCATCTGGGGTGGAGCAGCTGCCTGTCCAGGAACCAGATTAATTAACTTTAATACTTTAACCACTTGCGGACCGCAAAGCAAAGCAGAGAGAAAAGTCAGCCACATCTCTTAGTAAAAGCAGCTTACATTACAAATTGTAAGACAAACAGTTAATCTCTTGATTGCCCCTAGATGTAAGCCCCTTCCCAGCCAGTGTCATTAGTACAGAGACAGTGTATAGAATTGGAACCAGGGCTGCTGATAAGGCAGTACAACTAGTCCTGTTGTACTGGGCCCAGGCCCAATCATCTAAACAGGGGGGCCCATGCCCCATCAACTAAAAGGGGGGTCCCAGGGCAGCTTTATTGTTCATTTCTGCCTAAATGAATTTTACTGCACCCACACTCCTACTTGCTTACCAGGGCTTAAATTACCATCTGTCCAAAGTTAAACTTGAACTGAAAGGGATCTGAGTGAGAAAGAAGAAATGGAGAGTTATGGACTTGACTAGAGAAAGCCAAGATTTGAATCCCATTGATATACTGTGGGGTGATTTGAAACAGGGATTTCATGCAAGGAGATCACAAACATCTGGCAACTGAAAGAATTTTACATGGAGAAATGGTGAAAATTTTTACTCACTCGATGTCAGAGAGACTGGTTTCTGCTAAATGGTGTAATGTCAGCTTCTGTGTAATGGGTGCATTTACTTTTTCCACTGAACGCCAATACATCTATTGATATTTTGTTGAAAAAAATTATTGAAAACGCAAAATTTCCTTATGTTTTTTTTTTCAGTATATCACCTTTATACACTGTTTCAATAAAGATCTAATGCTTCCTTGTAAATATGCAAAGTAAACAATTTACATGGGGTGTACTTACTTTTTTACATGACTGTATATAATATGTTGTAACTTAAGAAAGAATTTGGGCCAAAGCCCGCTGTTACCTGACATCCCTCATCCGGTCCAGACTTTAATGTCAGAACCCACCCAAATGCCTGCATCGGCAGCTGGCTCAGCCTATCAGCGAAGTGCTGAGAGCCAGAGTCAGCTGCTCCCACCTCCCCCACAGCCCGGCGCTTCAGCAAGAGCTGGAGGGGCAGAGCAGAGAGCCAGGGACTGAGTGTATCTAAAGCCCAAACTTTTTAAAGTCCACTCTGAACAGCCAGGCACACCAAATTTTTACAGTTACTTCAGAGTCAGAAAACAGTCCAGTACTTCGTTTTTAGTTTTGTATTATTGAGGGTATTGAACCTGGATGGGGATAGTGGTATTATGGGATGCCCATTTGACTTCAAACAACTTCAGGGACAATTTCTCCTTTATACAGTCTATACACACTCCTTACTTCTTCCAGCACACTTGCTTGCAGAACTCCAGCTGGCACACTGATAGTTATTGTGACACTGATTGCAGTCAGATTTAAAAGCAGAAGCCCTTTACAGGCAGGGACCCCGGGCCCCTTTTTTGTGTAACAAAGTTCAGTGTCCAGCCTACAGTACATTTCAGTGGCTACTGATCCCAGCACCACCTCTTCAGGCACTGACAGTCCACCTGGCTTCAGCTGCCCCTTTCACTAGCCCTCCTGGCTACTTCTCCACAGTCCTCCCAGACTGACACCACTGTTCTCCCAGACTGCTCACTCACTAGCAGCTGACTCCTCTGGAGACTCCTGGATGTGCTGACATGCTTCTGCTTGTCCTTTCCTTGCTCCCGTTCCTTCAGGAAGGAATTCCTCTGTGTGTTGTAGAGGGTCCCTCCAGCAACAAGCACCCAAGCCCCTGGCACAAGGTCACCCCCCCCCCCCAGACTAGGGGGTAACCGACAGCCTTCTCAGCACTCCTAAACTGCTACTCGCATTTGGGTGCCAATAAAAGTAAAAAAAGTACTGTAAGTGTGTTGCGGGTTTTAATATGTTTTTCACACATTTCTGCTATGTCCACTTGTAAACAGGGCCTTGGGGGGGTCATGCCAAGTGACATCCAGTGGCGTATGAAAGAGTTACTTTGGCCTGGAAGCTTCAACAGAATCTCTTCAAAAATTCTTTAGAAATTAAAGCAGACTTATAGCCACAAATAAAATATGAAAATAAATAGCCCATTGAAAGACAAAATAACAAATCAGTTTTGCTGCAATATTCCCCTGCAATCTAGAAATGTTCTCCCTGCTAGATGTCCTCCCTCAGTCAGATGGCCAGCATCATTCAACCTACTTCCTCTGTGCCCAGGTAATTTTAGACCTGCCCCAACCTGCGAATGGACAGTGAAAAGACAGGCAGCATAGTGATGAGCTCATCTCCCTGTCACCCTGCTTTCTCCTCCTAAGGTGCTCTCTGGGTTCCTGAAGCAAGGGGACCCAGTTTGCCCTGGATCAATGTCATGGGTTGCCATGGTACAGGCAGTGGCGTAGCGTGGGTTGTCAACGCCCGGGGCAAGGTAAGTAATTTGCGCCCCCTACACAGACCACTAAACTGACACCTACACTGACCTAGCTGACCACTACAGAGACCTACCTTATTCCTACACTGACCTACCTGATCACTACACTGACCTACCTAATTTCTATACTGACAATTACACAAAATGAAATGAATGGGCTGCCTACGCAGAATACAGGTAGCAATGTTATGAACCTAGCCTCAGATCCTTCACATCACAATCCTGTCATTACATCAGTGTTCTCAGCCCCCTGCACATCACAACCCCGTCTCCTTCACATTACTGTCCTCAGCCCACCTTCATATCCCCCCCCCTCACATCCTTGTCATCACCCCCCCTTTACATTACTATCCTTATGGCCCTTTATACCATGCCCCTCCTCCTACACATTTCTGTCCTCATCCCCCTTTGCATTCCTGTCCTCAGCCCCTTTTATATCACCTCCCTTCCGCCTTTACATTCCTGTCCTCAACCCCCCCACCCCTTTACATTCCTGTCCTCATCCCCAGTACCCCTTTATATTCCTGTCCCCCACTACCCCTTTACATTCCTGCCCCCCCACTACCCCTTTACATTCCTGTCCCCCACTACCCCTTTACATTCCTGTCCCCCACTACCCCTTTACATTCCTGGCCCCCACTACCCCTTTACATTCCTGATCCCCACTACCCCTTTAGATTCCTGATCCCCACTACCCCTTTACGTTCCTGACCCACACTACCCCTTTAAATTCCTGACCCCCACAACCCCCTTACATTCCTGTCCTCAGCTTTACCCCATCTTCAGATTCCTGTCCTCAGCCCCCCCCCCCCATCTTCAGATTCCTGTCCTCAGCCCTCCCCCCCCCATCTTCAGATTCCTGTCCTCAACTCCCTGTCCTCAGTTCCACCTTCACAGCACCCTCAGCTTCCTTCACAATGCACATTACTCACAGAGGAGACAACAGTGGAGTGGACAGCTCTGCATGGAGGGCAGCAATCATGAAGCTGACATCAGAAGCAGGACAGCTCTGGAAGGAGGGCGGGATCTGCACAACTTTTCCAGGTAATCAGATTGTGATTGGTTGCTAGCAACCAATCACCTGCGAGTTAACTTGAAGTCCTGCCCTCCATCCGGAGCTGTACTGGCTTTAATATCAGCCTCCTGCCTCCCGAGTCCCGCGGTCCATGCAGGGGCTTGTTCAGGATGGCTGAGCAGGCTCCTAAATGGCAGCATGACACTGCGCCCCCCCAGATTTTGCGCCCGGTGCAGCTGGCCCCCCCAGCACCCCCCACTCTACGCCACTGGGTACAGGTAGGTCAGGTGCCAGCTCCATGATAATCAATGACCCTCTTTTCTATGGTGGTTCCAGACAGCCAGTCTGCACCATGGCAATACTTGACTCTGATTCAGGAAAGACAGCATTCAAGGCCACTGCCAGCATTCAGGAGAAGACAGAATTCAACCTTCCCCGACTCCTAAGCTCTATACTTACCTTTTGCGGTCTGTTCCAGTTCCTGCTCCACTGTGTCAGGGAGTGCTCGACAGGCTGGGTATTTCAGGAGTGAATGTTACCCATAGGCTCCCATTGTCCAGTCATTGTCAGACCCCCTCCTCTCCCCTTCAGCAGCTTCTTACTACTCACTGACACAGGGGAGCTGGGGGTGCAGGATCATGTGACTGGAACAAACTGAAATTGGTAATTATTGTGTTGCTATGGGTATGTTAGTGATTTTTATAGCATAAATATATGAATTCGTGTATTTGAGTTACCATGTATTGTTTTTGGAAGCTCGGCTATGCTATCTTACCTGTTTGGTTTCATGGAGTTCATGGAACAGGAAGTGATGTTGGCAGGAAGTAGGGGGAGGAAACAAAGTACTTGAACACAGCCATGTGCTGAACACAAAGGGAGAAGTTTGGAGCTGTCTGGAACAGATGCTGAATAGAAGGAAGACAACTCCATATCAACAAGAAGACTGAAAGAATGAACTTTACCTGGGGTGACACTAAATGTAGAACCCAAGTTAAGTAGCTCTTCCCTTTTGCATACATTGTTCATGTCCATTTGCTACAAAGGGTAGATTGCTTGTGCATGTGTATATTGAATGCATATTTTGTAATACTCTGTATTAGTGATCGACCGATATTGGTTTTTCGTTTCCGGATACTGATATTTGGGCCAATGCATATTGGGATCGGCCGATATGGGCCGATACTTTTGTAAATTTAAACCATTTTTTTTTTGACAGATACTTTTGTGGAGAGATCTGGGGGTCTAAAAGACCCCAAACCCCTCCTCTGCACTTAAAAAAACATTCTAAACGCCAAGTTTGGCTGTTTTGAATACTGCCATTTTTTTTTTTAAATCTGGTGCCAGACAGTAGCCGGAAGTGATGTCACTCATGACATCACTTCCAGGTTTTTGCATGGAGACCCGATCAGAGCCAAATGTGGGGTCTTCGGCGGCCGTGCAGGCTGGATGCCTGGCTCTCCCGGTGGGACAGGAGACCCGGGAGAGCCGCGGAAGGCGGTGGGAGGGGGGGATGTCCCCTCCCGCTCCTTGTAATGACAGCCGAGCAGCTTCGCAGCCGCATCGGTTGTCATTGCAAGACAGCCGGCCGTCGGCTATGGATGCCGGTACCGGGGTGATGCCTCTAGCTGCAGGCATCACTCCGGTACAAGCACTTTCTTGAAATATCGGCAATATCGGTAAACTTCGGGGCCGATTCCGATATATCGGGAAAAGTGCATATCGGCCTTGCCGATAATCGGTCAATCCCTACTCTGTATGCTATGCATACTCCTAACTTTGTAAGTGGTTTGTACAGCATTTTTGTTTAGTAAGGCACATTAATACACTACAGAGGTTTTATTGCTTCCTTGCTTTTACCGCAAAGAACCTTAAAGAAGCAAAGCAAAACAGTATACAGATCTTTACCTTTTAAAAGGTAGGTCAGTCATAATGTGCTAGTACTTGTGCACACTAGCACATTATGGCACAAAACTGCAGGGGATCCATTTAAAATAAACATGTTTCTTGAATTTACTACTGCTTTAATTTGTGTTTTTTATATCTGCCTATAGTTCAGATTTAATTTAATCAGCAATGTAAACAGTACAATATAACATATGTGACAACCTTGCACTGCTAGAAAACAAGGCAAAGCAAACTCAAATTTTCTTTTTTCTTTGAAGTAGTCTAGGTTACATTGTAACCTCTGATAGCAAGAAAGGTCTATCACAGCTAAGCCCGGTGCTCTACATTATTCGCTAAGGACAGTGGTATGATTAATGACGGAAATGAAGGTGGTTGTGGCATTTAGTACTAAAAAAATTACAGACGCGAGCCTAATAAAACCAATTACCACTTTCCAGGCTGCTGGACGATCTGTCATCTTCTTTTCAAAGGCGATCGTTTTTCCATATGGTATTTTGCATTTAGAGATAATGCTTCCTATACCAAGATGTGACACTCCATCAAAAATAAGGTTTTACATCAACTGAGCTGGTTTCAGCCCATTGTGATATGCGCCACGTGAAGGATACAGATGCTTCGAGCATAGGTAGAACAAAAGAAAAGTTACTATCTTGAATTATATTATTCAGTTCCTTGTATCTCTAATAGTAGAAAAATGAGTGCTGCAATCTGATTGGTTGTTGTTGGCAACAAATACACAATTCTTTCCTATCCTTTATAACTGCAAAATGCATAGCTAGATTAAAAGATATCCTTATTTTTTATCCTGGTTCCTCTCCCTTCTCTCTTACATAATTGAAGCCCCTACTTCCTTTTTTTAGAGTTCCATTAGGTGATAAGTACAAGGGGGGAGAATGACTAAAACTGGAACACTCAGAATCTGATGCATGGTAGCCAATCAGCTTCTAACATCTTCGTGTTCAATTAAGCTTTGCAAATAAAACCTGGAAGCTGATTGGTTTCTATGCAGAGCTGCACAAGATTTTGCACGCTCCAATTTGAGTAAATCTCCCCTATAGGGCCCTGCTGCCACCTCATAGGATGTCCAAGTCACATCCTAGGAGGCAGTGTCTTTCCGGGGGGCGCATGCGCAACGTGAGAGTCCATGCATTGGTCGCTGGCAGAAACACACAACATATCTGCGATGTTTGGGGGAGTCCTGTGGTACATTTGCACTTGAGCAAAGGAAATCTGTGCATGCGCACACGTGCTGCTGGGTCCTGGTATCTGGGACCTTGTAGACACCTGTGCCATGTGTGCACATGCATGGGAATCCTCTGCGCATATGTGGATGTGCTGCAGGTCTCCCCTGCAAATTTTATGTCTGTGATCGCAAACTGTTGGCTCTTTATCAATCCAGTATAGTGTAGCAAGGTTTCCAGGCCTATGGCCTGATATGGGTCTGCCATTAGTACCGGAATCTTCTCCAGCCCATGTGGGCTGAGTCCCTGGGTGTGACAACTGAAGCAGCGACAACTCCGGCATCTTTGTTTGTGGTTTTTATTATAAATTAGGGGATGGGAGAAGGGAATGAGTGGGATACTCCTTTCGGCTTGAACTAATTACAATTGGGACTTTAATCCTGAAAATGCCCGTTGGCGCTTCCTTGACGCCAACCGGTGCCAGCCAACGCTCACTGACTCTGAGAACACTCTGTATAACAGAAGAAGTGTTGAATCCCTGACCTATAGTCCAGTAGATCCAAGACGGAGAACTGTAGAACTCCTGAAACTGTTTCACTGTGTAAGTCTCTAAATACTTTCCCCCGCCTGGCACAGCTTGAGGTTGTATTTTGTAGAACTCTGAATAACTATCACTGTAACTGGCACACGCAATAGAATTCAGGGCCCAGACTGCAGGTGCCCCCTTTACTCCTTGAACTCTTCAGGGTCCACTGACTATGTACCCCCTTTACAACTTCAGGGTCCTCAACCTAGGTACCCCCTTTACAGCTAGGTGACACTGGATCCCAGAACCTCTCACGGAGTGGTCCCCTCTGACGCTAGGCAGACCCCCAGGGGCAATCCTCAGTACTCATGACCTGTGTAGGATTTCCTGGTACTGGACCCCTCTCTCTCTCCGAGGCTCTCGGCACTCTCTGGATTCTCAGACGACGCCCCGAGATATCCACCTTCCTCAGACAGGAGGAGAGACAGCCGCACTCTCCTTCCTGGGACTCTGCTCCCGCCAAAGACACAGTGCCACACACTTCCCCCCAATCATACCCACTCCCAGAATCCCTTGCATCATAATCTGCCTTCTGGGGTAGTTACAAGCTGGGATGTGTCCCCTGATTGGGCTTCCCACACTGCCCTATGAGAAGCCTCTCACAGGAACCAGTTGGGATACTTCTCCCTTCAGCAGGCACATCTGGAAGCCCTGACACCCTGACTAGATAAATCACAGCCCTGCTGTTAGGCAGACAAGGCCCACTATAGTTTTACCTAGTACCTACCTGTAGGGTGCTACAATAGCAATAAAAATAATAATTATAATCAATCTGCACACATGCAGGATATGTAAAGGTGACTGGACAGAAGAGGATACATGAGACAGAAATGCAGAAGAGTGAAGTTCCTTTTTAATTCAGTCAACATGGAATGTGTCAAGACAGATGTTGATTGTCCAACAGTATAGGAGATGTCAAAGTTGTGGAACCACCCTAATCCAGTTACATATTTCCATTCCCTGGTTCCAGGAAGTCTGCAAGCCAGTGGCTGATCAGTGGGTCCTGTGGGCCTGGGCCTGATGTCTACCAGGATCCACAGATCGTTCAGTACTCTGACAGAATGACAGTCTGTCTATGTCAACAAGGCAGACTATCATTCCGTGAGTACAGAAGACATGGATCCTGTGTTCCAGGGAAGCAGGAACACCAATCCATGTCTTCAAGTAGTAAAAGCACCCCCCCCACAGTTAGTAATCACTTCCTAGTCGCATATTTAACCCTTTGATCGCCTCTGATGTTAACCCCTTCCCTGCTAGTGTCATGAATACAGTGATGGTGTAGAGTTTTAGCACCGATCGCTGTAATAATGTCACTGGTCCCTAAAAAAGTGTCATTTTGGTGTCCGATTTGTTTGCCGCAATATCGCAGTCTAGCTATAAGTCGCTGATTGCCACCATTACTTAGGGATATACCGATATGTTTTTTTCAGGGCCGATACCGATTCCGGTATTTTGGTCACAACGTATCGGTATCGGCCAATATTTTGTACATTTAAAGTCTTGAAAAATAAAGACAATTTTTGACACAAATCTGGTACTGAACATGTTAATTTTTGTTTAATGCTTAATGGCTGGCTTGCTGGCACCCTGTGGTGGGTGGCTGGCTTGCTGGCACCCTGTGGTGGGTGTCTGGCTTGCTGGCACCCTGTGGTGGGTGGCTGGCATGCTGGCACCCTGTGGTGGATGGGTGGCTGGCAACCTGTGGTGGGTGGCTGGCTTGCTGGTACCCTGTGGTGGATGGGTGGTTGGCTTGCTGGCACCCTGTGGTGGATGGCTGGCACCCTGTGGTGGGTAGCTGGCTGGCACCCTGTGGTGGATGGCTGGCTGGCACCCTGTGGTGGGTGGCTGGCTGTCTGACACCCTGTGGTGGGTAGCTGGCTGGCATCCTGTGGTGGGATCCTGTGGTGGGTGACTGGCTGGCTGGCACCCTGTGGTAGGTGGGTGGCTGGCACAGGGGCTGTGGGAGGCTGGCTGGTACAGGGGCTGTGGGTGGCTGGCTGATACAGGGCCTGTGGGCGGCTGGCTGGTACAGTGCCTGTGGCTGGCTGGTACAGGGCCTGTGAGTGGCTGGCTGTCTGGCACCCTGTCTGGGGGTGGCTGGCTGTCTGGCACCCTGTGGTGGGTGGGTGGCTGGCACAGGGGCTATGGGTGGCTGGCTGGTACAGGGCCTGTGGGTGGCTGGCTGGTATAGTGCCTGTGGCTGGCTGGTACAGGGCCTGTGGGTGGCTGGCTGGCTGGCTTGCTGGTACAGTGCCTGTGGCTGGCTGGTACAGGGCCTGTGAGTGGCTGGCTGGCTTGCTGGTAAAGTGCCGGTGGCTGGCTGGCACAAGGCCTGTGGATGTGGGTGGCAGGCTGGCACCGGGCTGCTGTGGGTGGGTGTATGGCTGTGGTACACTCCGGCGAGACTAGTCCCAACTCCAGACGAGGCTGTCCAAGGCAAGGGAGGCGGCCTAAGAAGGCAGAATGACGTCTCAAAAATATCGGAAAATATCGGCCAGTTCCAGGACCGATACCGATATATAGGGGAAAGTGAATATCGGCAATCGATATATCAGCCTTGCAGATAATCGGTCTACCCCTACCATTACTAGTAAAAAAAAAAAAATTTTTTTTAAATAAATGAAAATATCTTATAGTTTGTAGACGCTATAACTTTTGCACAAACCAACCAATATACCAAGAATATGTATCAGAATACATAGAGTATTGCCCTAAACTTTTGAAGGAATTTGATTTTTTACATTTTTTTTTGGATATGTTTTATAGCAGAAAGTAAAGATTATTTTGTCAAAATTGTCGTTTGTAGCGCAAAAAAAAACAAAAAAAAAACACAGAGATGATCAAATACCACCAAAAGAAAGCACGATTTGTGGGGAAAAAGGATTTCAATTTTATTAAGGAACAGTGTCACAGGACCGCACAATTGTCAGTTACAGTAACGCAGTGCCGTATCGCAAAAAAAAAAAAAAAAAAAGGCCTGGTCAGGAAGGGGGGGGGGGGTAAACCTTCCGGAGCTGAAATGGTTAATACTTGCTAAAAGTCATCATTTAAAGTGACCCTACCACTGAAAATACTTTGCCAGCCATTGAGCCCATCCCTGGTAAGGAGCTGGGCTGTGTGCGTATTCATAACCACTTTGAAAAATCTGTTTATTAAGTATGAACTGTTCATTTTATAAGTGAGATGATGTGCATTTTCATCAAGGCAATTAGTGAACAAGCAAAAGGATTACATATTAGAATAATAGCACTGTTTCATCACATTTGTAATTATGTTTTCTGTTTGTGTAGACTGATTAACCATCAGGCGCCCTAAATGATCACGTCATCGCTCAGCTCTACGGACCCACATTCACATCTGCTAGACTGATGTTCTTCCACTGATAAATGGTTTCATTTCTTAGTGTGACAAAATAGATTTTTTTTTTCTGTGATAAATTTATGTTCTTGATGATTTTTTATACACTGCTGGGTTAATGAATGGTTCATCAGAAAATTAAAGCTTTTTTATTAAAGCGAATCAGTCTCACTGGAAACAAAACTATACAGTAGTGTTGTAGAGCAAAATAGAGTAAAATAATGTAGAGATCACAAGCTACTAACGTTCAGGCTTTGAACGCCGAAAATCGAAAGTAAAATTTCCTCCGACGGACGATCTGCCGATTTTCGGATTGTTACTATGGTGCTTTCAACAGCCGATTACGAATTTTCAGATGACAAAATCTGGATGTGCAGGCTATAAAATTTTTATCGTACGTCAACACAACGTCTGATTTTCGTTTAACTAGTAGAGTTTTCGTCCGAAAAAATCGTAAGAGCAAGACTAGGCATGCTCGGAAACGAAAAAGCACATACAAAACAATTCAACACATGACATCACTTCTGAAGTTGAATTCTGTCGTACGGGAAAATTCGTATGAAAGTAACCTCTTTACTTTCCATATGAGACTAGCATGCAACAAAAATCGGATGCAAAATCGTTCAATAATCTGATCGTGTGTACGAGGCTTAAGCGAAGTGGAAAATCATCTGCAGAAATCACCTGTAAAGTGTGGTTCACTGATGCTGTTTATATGCATTATTGTGGGGGGGAATGTAATCCTGTTGTATATGTAGTATTCTGACCCACTTTTGTAATTTTTCTGGGTTGTATTGAACTCTATCAGGTTTTAATTGTTTTCAGGTATTCTGACATCTGTGAGCACAGGGCTGTGGAAGGGGCAGGAGTGGCTGGCATAGGCTCTCTGCAGATTTTGTCTCATCAGACCATATAAAAAACTTATTAAAGCCCTGTACACACGAGTAGAAATTCGGCCAGGAAATTTCGTCCGACGACCGATCTGCCGATTTTCGGCTTGTTAGTATGGTGCTTCCGACAACAGACTCCGACTTTCCGGCCGAAAAAATCCTGGTGTGCAGGCTATATAATTTTTGTTGACCGTCAAAACACGTCCGATTTTCGTCTCATTAGTACAGATTTCGATGGGGAAAAATCTCATGAGCAAGACTAGGCATGCTCAGAGATAAAAGAACACAAAGAAAGCAATCCAAACACATGGCATCAATTCTGAAGTAGAATTCTGTCGTGCAGTCTAGAGCACATTCCAACCAACAAACACCACTCTGGACAAAAGACGGACGACCGGTCGGCGGAAAATCGTTGCGTGTGTACGAGGCTTCAGTCTTCTACATGCACTCTGATAAGCTGTTTGCTAATGCTGAAATTTCATTTGACTTTTGATTGTCAGGTTTTTTTCACACTTTCTTCCATAAAGGTGTTACTAGTAAAGCACATGGGCAACAGTTGTATGTATAGAGGTGGACTTACTAAAGGCAAATAGACTGTGCACTTTGAAATTGCAGTTGCTCCATAGCTTAGTAAATGAGGTAAAGCATCACTTTGCAAAGAATACCCAACCACGCTCAAGAAAAATATTAAAACAGTATTTTTGATTTTCCACATGATTGTATGGTGGAAATTAGCAGAGCTTCCCCTCATTTACTAAGCTCTGGAGCAACGTCATCTTTCAAAGTGCACAGCCTATAGTTCCTTTAGTATATTCACCCCAGAGTCTCTCCAATCTTAGCCAGTGAGGCTTGTAACTCCTTCAGGGATGTGATTTTGTCTTTTGGAGGCCTCTCTTGCAAATCTTCTACTTGCATAGTCACTTACTTTAACCTCCTTAGTGGTATTCCCGAGTGTGGCTCGGGGTGGAATTTTAGGGCCATTAGCGGCAACCCCGAGCCACACTCCGGGAACCGCCAGGGAGCATCACTGGATCCTGGTAGAGGTTACTTACCTTGTCCCCGGGGTGTCTGCAGCATACGGCGGCCGGATCTTCCGCCCGATGTTGTGAGCCCCGGCTTCGGCTTCCGTCTCCTGTGACGTGAAGCTCGCAGGGGGGTGGAACCGGCGGCAAATTTGAAAAGTAAAACACACAAACACACTGATATATTGTAATCCTATTGGATTAAATTACAAAATAAAATAAATTGACATTAGTTTGCCCCCCAGTGCCCTTTCCTGCAGTTTTACTGTACTTTATATATTTAAATTATTTGCAGGCATAGGGCTCCGCTACTATCACACCTATATGTGTGTATGTGTATAAATACATATATGTGTGTGTGTATATATACCCCTATGCAGAAGTTCAGATGTTATACCTGCCTCCAAAGACGCCCAGAAAATGCCCAAAAAAATGCCTGCAACAAAAACGCCCAGGTGTGTTGTTGCAGGCGTTTTTTTTGGGCATTTTTTAGGTGTCTTTGGAGGCAGGCATAACATCTGAACTTCTGTATAGGGGTATATATACACACACACATATATATGTATTTATACACATACACACATATAGGTGTGATAGGAGCGGAGCCCTATGCCTGCAGATAATTTCATTAGCGCAGGCATAGGGCTCCGCTACTTTCACACCTATATGTGTGTATGTGTATATATACATACATGTGTGTGTGTATATATACCCCTACACAGAAGTTCAGATGTCATGCCTGCCTCCAAAGACGTCCACAAAAAAAGCCCAATAAACGCCTGCAACAAAAATGGCCGGGTGTGAAAATAACGGAGCCCTATGCCTGCTCTACTGCAATTCTAATACAAACGATCTTTTTTTTCTGGTTCTGGACATGCTACAGAGCTGAAACTTCATAGGTACACTTTTTAGACCCCCCAGACACCAAATCCAAAGAAATCATATATTTTTTTTCAAGTATTTTTTAAATAATTGGCTCTCTATCAAAAACGACAATTTTTAAGAACTTTTTTTGTGTGATTAATAGTCCCTGGGGCATGACCCAGAACCCTAGGCACTTTTTAGGGGCATTTATTGGGTTTTAGGGCTTCAAAATGGTGTTTTTTGATTACCGAAGTTCAGGTCCCATTGATTTCAATGAGGTTCTGAAATCCGGGCCGAACTTTCGGGAAGTTCGGGTGTTCTGGTCGAACCGAACTTTTCAAAAGTTCGATCATCCTTAAAAGAGAGTTAGGGGTCGTAATGTTGCTTGTAACGTAAAGGGCAAGAACATATGAGGTTTAGAGAAAGAAGGAAGAAATTTAGGGGGGGGGGATATAGAGGTGTGAAGCCCAGGTGGAAACTCCTATTGTATGTGGCCTTCCTTGTGTCACCATAATAGTAAGAGTAGGGAGTAGTCAAGGTCCAGATCATGATCGTATTCAAGCCAAATTGACCATATTGTTTAAAATTTAGGTTGAGTATCATTCGAGTTCATAAATTTCCTGACTCTTCTAGTGTTGGGTTCTAGGAGCAATAATGAACCTGTCATCTTTAGCAAATCACCAAGGATATAAGTACTATTAAAAGAAGGGTAGACACCTGATTCCAGGCATTGTTCATTTGCTGTCTGTATGAAAGAGTCATTGGTCCATTGCTGACAGGACAACGAGAGAGCGGTACGCTGCTCCAGGTGAGTGTAATATCCTAAAGGACTGAGTGGACTGGGTGCTAGCTCTCATCCGTAACAGTAGAAACAACAAGAGTTCTGCTGCACATCCCCAACCGTCCAAAAGTGTTTACCGAAGCTGTACAAGTGACTGCCACTAGGACAAGGGACACAGTCAATGAGTATAGGTTGACGTGTTTTACACTGACATTGTGCTTCCTCATAAAAACTGTTTTGAGGAAGCACAATTTCAGTGTGAAATGCATCAACCTATACTCATTGTTTGTGTCCCTTGTCCTGGTGGCAGTCACTTATACAGCTTCAATAAACACTTTTGGGCCGGCAGTGGTGTGCAGCCGAATTCTTGTTGTTTCTATTGCCCCAGACAGTGTGGGAGCGACGTGTGTAACCAGGTGGGTATTCACTATACTCTGCATAGCAATCCTGTCACTGGCAGGTGTCATCAGTAACAGGATCAATAGTGTGACATGACCCTCAGTGTTATACTAAGCTTAGCTACTTCAGACGGGTAGAAGGTGGAAGATACTAGACAGATGGCCTAGGAGGGCAGATAGTATATATCCAGCCTGCAAGTCCATGAAATGTGGTTTGATGCTGTACCCTTTATCCATATTGTCTTTGCATCGGCATGAGCCTATGGACTTATGTCAATGGGTTTTTGTTTGAGTCAGACAAATTTTGCATTCCTATACAAGTCTATAAAAAAGAAAAACCCACATGAAACAGGTCAAATGCAGATAAGGAGGAGATCAACTGCAGATCAGGTGCACCTGTCAATGAATGTTAACTGACCTCTGAAGCATCCCAAACTGATGTCATTGACACAAACCCAAAATCTGTTAACCTTAGATGGTCCACTGATGGGAAATATGGCCCAATCTGCAGGAAAGCACTGGCACAGCATGGGTCAAGCCACAGGAGTAGTTGTCCAATGGTGGAAAATTCTTAGGAGTGCAAAATTAGTAAGGATGCGGGATGAGAAGATGCAGGAGTTTGACCTGTGTGCACTCAGTTCTGGTCCTGTCATTAGCATGCTACATCCACTCTCTCTTCCTCTTAGGCTATGTGGGTGGGTCTGGCTGGGCAGTTCTATGTTGGGGTGGGTTGAGTTGAGAGCAAGTGAGTGTGTGGCAGTGTACTGCAGTTGAGGATGGCTCTGATCCCTCCTCTCCATGGGACCACTGGTAACTGGCATGCCATGCACTGAAACTCCTCCAACTTCCAGTGAGCCTTGGGGGGAAAATGGGTTATATGGAGATGGGGTGCACAACACAAAAAGGAGGTGGGGTGCAGGGGATGCACAATGAGGGGTGGAAATAACTAGAGGAGTGTTAATAGTCCATGGGTTACGGGCGCAATACTTGCTTGCCCTATGCGCTGGCAACCTATACTGTGCCACTGTAAGGAAGGACACATCCGTGTTGCTCTGCATCATAACATTATATTAAACAAAAACAAATTACAAAATGTTAAAAAAGGATTGTACGTAAAGCATTTTTTCAGTTGATAGCATGCATTTCCTTTGAGATTTTTATGGAGGATGTAAAGAAATGTTTTGACATCGTGTACATTCCCCTGCAGCAGACAGAATTAGGGAAAGACAATTGTTGAGGTTAGAGTGCCTTTAATGAGATGTTATTCTGAAAGCTTGGTATGCTTCTTTCTGCTACTTTCTGACCTTCAGGATAGTTGTTGTGGCTAATCGCCTGATCTTGTAGACAAATTGCAAATGAGAAACTACTCTGCAACCAGACGCCTTGTCACCGGAGCCGAGGTGTGCTGAAAATAGACAGGTTTAGAAAAAAAAAAAAAAGCATAAAAACATAAGCATTGTGCTTATAATGGAGGTGTTAGGGAATAATCACATATACTTAATAAGGGAATGAATAATGTGCAAAGACCAGTGACCCTTGACAACTAATTAGAATTCAGGAGCAAGTTTAGGAAAGCAAAGTTAGAAAATTCTTAATTAGATAGAAAGTAATTTCTATTTACCTTTAAGTGGATGTAAACCCTCACATATACCCAGCGAAGTGAACAGCCTCAGCTGATACGCAGGGATGAAACAAATCTCCCTATATAAGTTTTACATATATATCTACTGTCTTCAGCTTGCTTTATTCTTTAGAAACTGAACGTTGTGTTAGAATTTTTTCTTCCAGTTTCAGCTGTAGGAGTGGAGTCTAGGCATACACTGTGTGACAGCTGATTGGAGGAAAGACACGCACCTCTCCTCCATATAGGCAGAAGAATGAAGATACTTGCAGAGCTGTGCTGTGAATAGATCATATCTCTGCTAATCTATCTCTATGCACCCTCCCCTACACAAATTTTCAGCTGCTTTTATCTCCTTGTGTCGGAGAACTTGTCAGAAGTTATCATGCCGATAACAGAAAAACGGAGCAGCAGAAAGTCACGGGACTTTCTTTGCAGAGAGATAAGTAAACACTACAGATCAAATTTCATGAATCGGGTTTACATCCACTTTAAGGTATAAAGCTAAAGCCATTTTTCTTTAGATATGTGTAGTGCTACCCCCTCAGGAGCCACTGAAGTAAAACGGGTCCCTTGCTCTGCCTTTCAACCCCAAAGATCAAACTCCACCCCTCCGGCACACCTGGTCATTTTCTGGGTGTATGCGCCTTTAAGAAAACACTTAGACACAACGAAGCACCAGTTTAACAGTTTACTGGAAAATTTAAGCATAGCAATTATAAATCAACATGACAGGAATTAAAGGTAAAGAGAACAAAATGGAAATCCTGAATCCTCAACCAAGGACTTGAGCATAGCTCAGCACACAGGATTCAAAACACAGGCCACACATATACACGCAAACAAATGCATATATATGCTAGGGGACTGTGTTTAGCAACTGTTGAAATACACTGAATATGTAGAAATACTTAGAGAGTGACCACAGATAAGGGATGACTACACTGAAATAGGAATGTAAAAACAAATAATGTAATAATGCTAGATCAACTATCAGAGTGCACTCTGCGTACCAACGGGGGCCCCCTTTATACTGAATTGCAACAGTCTCTTGAAGAGTGAGGCCTCACTAGTCTTCACCAGCAAGTAGTTTCCCCAAGCAATCCAAGAAAGTAATTGTAATCCAATAAAGGTATTGATGATGAACTGTGCTCCCCAGAGTAATTAATAGCTGTAATCCACAGAATGAATGTAAAACAGATCAGGATGTGTCCCGACAGTCTAACAGCCTAGGACAGAACAGAGAGCTTAAGGCCTAGTGCACCCACTTCGCACTATATATACAGTATGTCTGCAGTGTCCAATGGTATATCTATGTCTCCATAGGTCCCTCTGAAACAAGCAGTTTGGCAGTCCCGCCCTCACTCAGCCTAGATCTGTGAATAATGCTGATGTAAATACTGGATGTCTCTTACCCAAACCAGGAACTCCACTCTCATCTGCAACCATGCTCCACTCTGCTCAGTATCTCTCTCTGCCTGTCCGACAACCTTCCGCTTGGTCAGTTACTCCGCTGTGACATCCACCGCTCTGCAAACACCAGCATCCACGCTGCTGAAGCCTCATCCACTAGGCCTCAAACACAGTCTTTGTCTCAGCACACCTGCAGGCCAATCTGTACTCCTTGAAAGCCAGAAACTGAGAGAGAGATCTATCTGAAACAGGCAGATGTCTCTCTGCCCTGAGCCTCCCTTTTTCCCCCGTTGCATCATGGGATTGTAGTTCCATCTGCAATCCAAAACAACAGTCTGCTGACAGTTCAGAACTACATTTTACACACTCCTGTTCTTCTTCTTTTTCCTGTGAGAGGCTCTCCACTGGCAACAATCTTAAAGGTGAAGCAGTCTTAAAGGGTCATACACAGAAACCAAGGGGGTAAATCTGCCTTATATGACAGTCCGCTACATATGCAAAGAATGATTTAGTTTTTGCTGTCTCTATCCCATTGGGGAGATTTTCCTTTGTTTCATGCCATGAGACACATCAGAAAATTGCAATTTCTCCAAAGTGAGGGGAAAAACACCTTATACAGTTGTTACCGGAACAAGTGTTAACACTTCTCTATTTTTGTTTCAGTGACTACTTAAAAAGCCACTAAAAGCAAAACTTTCTTTTAGATAGAGTAATGGAAGTGTAAAACCTCCATCAGTTATTTTTTTGCCATCTGTGTCCCATTGGGGAGACTTCCCTTACTTCATGTCCCATAACCAAAACCGGAAGTAAGAGGAAATCCCTCAAAAGTAGGGGAATTCCAGGTGTCACCAGGCTCACCAGAACTAGTGTCTTCATTAAAAAATGTCCCCTTTATTCTTCTTCCGATGGCAACACAAAATTTTGGATTTTCTTTTACTTTCCATGATAACAGTAAACAAGACAAATAGAGAGGGTAAATCTCCTTAACGGGGGCAGAGACAGCAATAAAAACTGAAAGGCATTCTAATACCGCTCCACTCTATCTAAAACAAAAAAAAAATGTTAGTGACACTTTTTTCAACACTTTTAGTCCCAGAGGGCTCTGAGGAAGAGGCACCACCTCGAAACGCGATAGTTAATATGCAAGACTAAGATTGTGGACTCCAATATCATGGACTTTGTTAGTCGGATCTGATGTGCTGGTTTACATCACCTGTTTTGTGAGTAGGGATGATCGAACTTTTCAAAAGTTCGGTTCGGCCAGAACATCCGAACTTCCCGAAAGTTCGGCCCGGATTTCAGAACCCCATTGAAATCAATGGGACCCGAACTTCGGTAATCAAAAAACACAATTTTGAAGCCATAAAACCCAATAAATGCCCCTAAAAAGTGCCTAGGGTTCTGGGTCATGCCCCAGGGACTATTAATCACACAAAAAAAAGTTCTTAAAAATTGTCATTTTTGATAGAGAGCCAATTATTGAAAAAATGAAAAAAAAAAAAAAAAAGAGATTTTTTGATTTTGACTTTGGATTTAGTGTCTGGGGGGGGGGGGGTCTAAAAGTGTACCTGTGAAGTTTCAGCTCTGTAGCATGTCCAGAACCATAAAAAAAAAGATTGTTTGTATTATGTCACTTATAGAACAGGGATATGGCTTCGCTATTTTCACACCTTGCCGGTTTAGTATCAAGCATTTTTTTGGGCATTTTTTGGGGGTTATTGGAGGCAGGCATAACATCAGAACTTCTGTGTAGGGGTATATATACACACATACTTATATGTATATATACCCATACACATATATAGGTGTGAAAGTAGCAGAACACTATACCTTTGCTAATGAAATAATTAGCACTAATATGGCTCCGCTCCTAACCCACCTATATATTTTCAGGGGTGTTAATTTGACTGTGATTACGGTGTACATGTCTTTTCTCATGGCTCTGTTTATCCATATTTTTGCATTTATACCTTGTTGGCAATGTTTGCTTTTTTTTTTTGTTGTTCAATAGTTTTTTTCTATCAATAAAATGTTTCTGTTAAAAAAAAAAAAAAAGTTGTACACTCACTACTTTACATTGTAGCAAAGTGCCATTTCTTCAGTGCTGTCACACGAAAAGACTTAATAAAATATTTACAAAAATGTGAGGGATGTACTCACTTTGTGAGATACTGTATACAGTATGTAGCAATACCCCCATAGGAGCTGCTGATGAATAGGGATTCCCCTCTCCTGCACAGCCAAGCACACCGAATTTCCACAGCACACTAAAGTCAGGAAACAGTCTAGCAATTTTGTTTATTAGGGGCATTAAACTTGGATGGGGATAGGGGTATTATGTGATGCCTAATTGACTTTCAGCAAAAGGAACTCTTTAGGGATACAACTATATACACATATAATAGTTAGGCGCTGATACCTCTACATTGTGCATGAAGAAGCACTAAAGTGCAAACAGTATAGTGCAAACCTTTTCCAAGTCTATGAAAAAGTCTGTATGAATGAAGGAAACTGTCCATTGTTCAGGGCTGCCTTTCAGATGGGGGGAATAGAAGCTACTTCCCTGCCTTTTCTATGTTTTCTCTCTACACAACTATATACAGTCCATGTATACACTCCTCCTCTGCCTCATGCACAAATCTTGCTTGCAGAACACTCAGGCCCAGCTAGAACACTGTTTGGGGGATCTGACAAAGCACTCTTTACAGGCAGAGATTGCGGGCCCCTTTGGTATGCAGAAAAGTCCCAGTTTCCAACTGCCTTTCTGTGGCTACTGATCCCGGGACCACCTCTTAGGGCACTGCCCACCTGCCTGCAGCTGCCCCTTTCACTAGCCCTCATGGCTGTTCTTCCACAGTCCTCCCAGACTGACTCTACAACCATCTCAGACTGCCACCTCAGTCCTCTCAGGCTGTCTTCCAGTCCTCCCTGAGTATCTCCCTCACCAGCCACCAGGCTGTCTTCTTGCTGGAGATCTCGTGGATGAGCTAGCTGGCTCCTGCTGTCCTCACACCTGCTCCCGTGCCACTGGACAGGACTCATCCGTGTGTTTTGGGATAATTCCTCCTGCACCTGAGCCCCAGGCCCAAGGTCAATCCCCCAGACTAGGAGGTTACCCTCAAGGGCCTTAGGCAGCCTCCACAGCATTCCATCTCCAGCTTCCACCTGAACTCCACTGCCCCTGCTGGACTGACCCAGAGTATTTAAGAGGTCCCTCACCCTGCCAGCCCATTGGCCGGAGATTGTTTGGGCCCTTATCAATACTCCACAAAGCTCCTTCTAACCTCCTTCTCATTCTTCTGGAGGTTTCTGCCAAGTTTCAGCAAGTAGGGGCAGGTAACAGAGGTGCTGCCTGATGAGTCATTCCAACCTCCCTGGATCATTCACCCTGACCATTATTCAAATCACACAGGCTTGGCTGCTAGCCATTTCTAACAAATTACCTACACTACCAAAAGCCTATTTACACCTCTAGCACACTAAGCTGCATACATACAGTATATACACTATATATATATATATATAGATATATATACTGCTCAAAGAAATTAAAGGATCACTTGAAACACATCAAATCTCGATTGGGGAAAATTTCATGCTGGATATCTATACAGATATGGACTGGGTGATGTGTTGGGAAGGAAAGGATGCCACACTGTTTGATGGAAATTAAAGATTATCAACCCACAGAGGGCTGAATTTAAAGACACCTCGAAAATAAAAGTGAAAAAATGATGCAGTAGGCTAATCCATTTCATTGCAGCAACTCAAAATAGTACTCAGTAGTTGGTATGCCCCCCCCCCCATGTGCTTGTATGCATGTCTGACAATGTCGGGGCATGCTCTTAATGAGATGACAGATGGTATCGTGTGGTATTTCCTCCCAGATCTTGACCAGGGCAGACCACTGAGCACCTGAACAGACCGAGGGAAAACCTGGCCGCGTGTGATGGACCGAAACATAATGTTTTAAAATATTGCAATGAATTTAGGTCAGGGGAGCGTGGGGGCTATTCAATGGTATCAATTTCTTCATTGTCCAAGAACTGGCTGCATACTCTCGCCACATGAGGCCGTGCATTGTCATGTACCAGGAGGAACCTAGGACCCAGTGCACCAGCGTAGGGTCTGACAATGGGCCCAAGAATTTCATCCTGATACCTAATGGAAGTCAGGGTGTCATTTTCTAGCCTGTAGAGATCTGTGCATCCCTCCATGGATTTGCCTCCCCATACCATCATTGATCTATTCCCAAACTGGCTATTCGGAATGATGTTACAGGCAGCATAATGTTCTCCACGGGTTATCCAGGCCCTTTCACGTCTGTCACATGTGCTCAGGGTGAACCTGCTCTCATCTTTGAAAAGCACAGGGCCCCAGTGGCAGACCTGCCAATTCTGGTGTTCAATGGCAAATGCCAATCGAGCTCCACTGAGGCAGGCAGTGAGCACAGGGCCCACTAGTGGATGTCGGGCCCTCAGGCCACCCTCCTGAAGTCTATTTCTGATTGTTTGGTCAGAGACATTCACTAGAGTATTTCTAGAGAGGTTTTTTCTTCTTGGGAGGGTGCATGTTATATCAGCACAGGGCCAATCAGCACTGTCCAGACATGTCCAGACAGAGGGTCAGGAGCCCTGAAGCCTCATAGGACAGCTCAATGCAGTATGAAAACTCTTCCTACAAGCTTCACCAGGAACTGATAGAAATCACAAGACTGCTATATACTGCTAAAGGGAAAAGGTATTTAGCAGTTTATATTTACTAAAATAATTGCATTTCCATGTTTGGTGTATTGTGGGAGACCAGATATAGTGAATGCAGGGTCCTGGGTATAGTAACAGTTTAATATTACTTCAAAGCTTCACCTGTTGGCTCAAAAAGAGAATGCCAAAATATTAATATGCAATGTGTCCTATTTACTTAAAAAAGAAAGAAATTATATATGTTTTTATGAATTCTTTATTTAAAGGAAAATGGCAAAGCAATGTGAAAAGACAATTAAAAAAATAAAAAACAGAAAGTGAGAAAAAAGTACATAGCATGGTTTAAGACAACATCAAGAGGCAATTGTCACAATACATCTGAACATCAAGACCTCCTAAAAGACCAAGCTTGCCAGAGATGGCAACACATTATGTAGGATATGTTATATTCAAGTAGTAATTGCCATTCCCAAAGAAATTATATTTTTAAGAGTTTATTTTATTTATTACTGAACACAAAAAAAGTAAGACAAAACCCTAACTAAATGAAAATTTTACAAAAGCATTGTGTATCATACAATTCCCATTTTTTCTTTTTATAATAAACTACTTGTTTTCACATTTGTATAATCTTTTATTGCACCGACTATTATTTTGATTCAAAATAGTGAAAATGACATTTGAAACTACAGCGACAGGTTACATTTTATATGAAAGGCATTTACTTTTGCTTTTTTTTTTTTTTTAGTAATATCCAAATTGACCTTTTTTTTATTAAACTGTTATATTCCTGATTAGAATTCCCTTTAAAAATGCCTAAATAAGTATCTTTTTTATTCTTGCTAGCTTTTTTTTTATTTTTTTATTTATGATATTTCGTTTCTTTTACTCAGCTGTTGTGTCAGTCAGATGTGAAGTAAAAGGATTACCATGTTTAGTGTGTAGGAGACAAAAGAACCGTATTATTTAAAGAGCAAATCTGTATTTTACTTGGATGCATACAAATAATCCTTTTGTTTCTGGAGGGTCGTTACAGCGAAAGACAAACACATTTGCTGAAGAGTCCTGTAGCTTTCATTAAAGGAAAACAACAAACTCAACTCGTTTGTACAGAAAAGCGCATTATTTCCATAATAATAAAAAAGCTGTTTAATGCAGCCATTCTCCAGCAGCGAGGCCTACCTTTATTATATTTAAACACTCAATTTTGTGGCCTAAGTGGGACTGTTCACTCTTTCAGCACTGCAACTGTGTGGTGTGCAACAATGACTGTTCTATAATTGGGATAGTACTGATGTAAATCCTACAGCAGCATAAATCTGGAGCAAGCTGTTTACAACTACATCAAAAAGTCATAAAAATGTGTAAAAAATTAAACAAACATATAAACACATTTGATGTATTAATAATTAATTATATGGGTAGACCAAACAGAGAAAAATACACACATTTCCTATTGTATTATCACAATACAATTATATTTTTATTGTTTAGATTCATTTTATAAGCTATGTAAAAAAAAAAAAAAAAAAAAAGAACATATTCTGTATTTTTACCTCTCCTGCTGCCCCTGCTGCCAAAAGCCAGTCTAGTCCTGAGAAATAGTCCCCCAAAGTCCACAGGGAAATAGATACTTCTGAGAGTGTTGATCCCCTGAATTTCATTCAGCTCCCACTGATTCCTTCAGCTGACCTCTACGTCATTGAAGGAGAAGGCAGAACCTGATAAACAGGGGTAGGGGAAGAAAAGCAGCACCACCTCAGTGTAGATTAAAAGGTTATTTATTACATAAGTATCATGCATTTCCCTACCCATCAGCACCTCCTAATCAGGTGCGTTGATGGGGGGTGGGTTGTTTAACCTTTTAATGCATGACCTTCAGAAATGGGATATTATGGTCTCTCTATATCAACCTCCTCATGTTTATTGTTTTTACATGTTTTAATAAAGTTTTAATATTTTAATATATTTAAAATGTAAATGTATTGGATTTTAATATGTCTTTTAAATCCTTAGATTTTAAATGGGGATCACTTATTTTAAAGGTTATCCCTGCATATTGGTCACATTTCAAACCCTGTGGAAAACCACGACAGGGTTAAGTTTTAGATGTATAAGGTAATTTTACTTCCGGTGCAAAGGTCGTATGAGAGATGTGAATAAAACATGTAAAACAGCTTAGAATAAGAAGAGTACGAAGATTTACATTTAGGTTCCGCAAAATATATAGAAGTAAGGGATTCTCTATGAGGAATTATTCGAATTCATTGCGGCCACAATCTATGGTACACTTCCTGTTTGTAATGCGAATGACACCGGAAGTAAACTTGCATACATATGTAAAAGGGCATGAGTGACGGCGCCGACTTCCCTCTTGTCTCCGTGGAAGCCTATTGAGGAGAAACGCCGCGTCAGAAGTAGGAGGAGTCGCGCCGCCACTCTACACACCGCCGGTATTGTGCTGCAGACAATCCGCGGTATTGATCGTTACAGGCATCATTAACAACAGATTTTTGTAAGTGTATTTCCATTTTAAATAAATTTTATTCTGGGGATAATGCACTATCTGTGGCCTTCCTTGCTTTTCTTTCACATGGGGAAATGCTGTGGATGGTAAACCGATGACAAGTGCCAGGAGAAACTTCCCATCATTCCAGTTCAGGAAGACAAGGGTCATTTTGATATGCTCTTCAACTCTTTACATCTGGTAAGGAGCTGTCTGAAATTTTGGTGAAGGGATATTGATTCACCCTAAGCTGTTTGGAGGTATTATCAGAAGTTTCTGGGTAGCGATCACTTATATATGCCCTTTATTATCTTTATCTGGTAAGAAGCACATCTAGAAGGTGGTGGGAAACTGTCACCAACTTGGTACATCACTTCATCACCAGTTCATTTTCCGTTTTCACATCAACACTTGTTGGAGACTGAGTTTGTTCAGCGGAAACATTGAACAGCCGGTGTCATCGGGCTGTAGACTCAGCACATCTTTATTTTCATTGTATATGTGGTATTGCACTTGGTGGACAATATATTTGAGTTTTGGACAATTGTTTTTTTTTGGATTTTTGTGGGTCACAGTGTTGATCGAACATAATTTCTACCTTCACTCATCATTGTTATCACGTGGTGTATGCACATTGCATTTGTTTATGTTTATATGTTTATATTTATATGAACTCCTATCACATTGTAGCGCGCCAATTATTTTTCACAAACATTTATTTCCACACATTGGATCTTGGTAGCAGCACAATTTTACTATCAGCGCACTTTTTTCCTATTTTCATTCTATTTATTACATAAAAACAATGTAGTAACTCACACAGAGGAAATAGTTGATCAGCAAATGGTAAAGGTTCATCTGCAACACTGTAGGGATGTTAGGGAAGTACACTGTGGCGGCCGTGGTCCTGGCTGTGCCGGTGGAGTCCGACACTTCCTGTGTTTCTGGCAGCGTTCAGTATCCAGGCTTACATCCAATAGTGGCAGGGGGGTGCTTGCGTTCGGAGCATGCGTGCTCCTTCCTCAGGCGATGCCAATTGGATGTAAGCCTGGATACTGAACGCTGCCAGAACCACAGGAAGTGTTGGACTCCACCGGCACAGCCAGGACCACGGCCGCCACAGTGTACTTCCCGAACATCCCTACAGTGTTGCATCACCATTTGCTGATCAACTATTTTCTCTGTGTGAGTTACTACATTGTTTTTATGTAATAAATAACCTTTTAATCTACACTGAGGTGGCACTGCTTTTCTTCTCCTACCCCTTTTTGTCTGTTGCAGAGTCCCTCTAGCTCTGTATGAAGCCTGGAGCCACCTCCACCATCCATCTCCACTAACCCCAGGGATTGAACTATCCTGCATACCTTCTAAAAAGACTAACTACAGCCACAGTTGAAACTTTTTTTTATAAGATCGAATGTACTTGACTTTTTCACTGGCGCAGGTCGAACGTTGTGTATAAGAACCTGATAAACAGCCTGACCACCTTATCCTCAGGCCAGTTCTGACATTTCTGTCATATATGTAAAAATCAGCGATTTTTGGTCATTTTTGGATAGCCTGGAGAATAAAATGTTGTTTCAATGTTGTTATGATGCACAATATTTGCGTAGCCAGATTTTAAACGCAAAAGTTTAGGAAAAAATACACTTTAATTAATTTTAGTGCAAACAAACACAATATAATACTGATTTTTTTTGGTAAAGCTGTGGTTACAGTGACTAAATAGATGCCTAACAGGTCATGCTTTAAATTTGGTGACAAACTATGGTATCTAAAAATCTCTATAAGCAACACTTTAAAAGTCTTTACAGGTTACCAGTTTATGCCCCTTTCACACAAGGGAGTCAGTCGACGGACTTCGTTTATCTCAGTGGGGATCGATCCGCCGAAGCCCCGCTGAGCAGGCAGATGGCAGCACTGTCTCCGAGCTGTGTGCAGAGACAGAGCTGTCAGGTCCCGCTGTTCTCTATGGGGGAATCGGATGGGAATGGACCGCCTGTCATCTGATCCCATCCAATCTGATTCGCTGGACGGATGGAAAATAGGGTTTGCATCCATCCAGATTTGACGGACCGGATCGGATTGAATGTCAGCAGACATGTCTACACTGACATCCGATGCCCCATAGGGATGCATGGGGCATTTGTTCAGATCCGCCTGAAAAACTGACAGGTGGATTTGAACGGTCCGCTAGTGTTAAAGGGGTCTTTGAGTTACACAGAAGGTCTGGGGCTAGATTTTATGCGGCCTGCTCTGATATTTGCGGTGATACCTCACATGTGTGGTGGGATCACAGTTTATATATACGCACTGGACCTATGCATGCGTTTGCATGTGAGGGGGGAGCTTTACATTTTCAAAAATGTTTTATTTAAAACTTTTTTAACACTTTATTTTCTGAAACACTTTTTTGCTATCACAAGGAATAAACTACATCCCTTGTGATAGCAATAAGCATGGCAGGTCCTCTTTATGGAGAGATCTGGAGACAGTCTGACTTCCTTCTAGAGATAGCCGCACAGGAGGGAAAGGAGTGACAGATTCCATCATCGATGAGGGTTTTAAAATGATTTTGAAAAGCCTGATTTTTTTTTGTTGAAAAATTGCCATTAAAAGGTGTAAAAAACTATCTGTTTTTGAGAGGGGGTGGGGGGGTTACCTGAATGGCAGTTTGGAAATGTGGTCACCCTAGTCCCAAAGGTGCTAGATCCCCTGAACTTTACAACACCAAAAGCTTTACAAACCAAGTTACTATCTTGTAACAGTAATGGTGACATCATCACTGTGCTATACATAGCCTGTACAGAAAGTAGAGCTGTGGGAGGGGCCCAGCAACCCCACCCTCTAGGCTGCCTGCAGAAAATTACAGAGGGGGTAGAGACAAGACTAGACACACTGCAATAGAGTGAGAGCAGCAGTGACCGGTCTTTATTACAGGAAACTCCTGAACAGAAGCAAGGTTTCACACGGTACAGATCTGGAAAAAATATGCAAAGCACACTAAAGTAAGAATACATATGACTCTTGCATTTAGACCATGGGTGCTCAATCTGCGGCCCTCCAGCCGTTGTGAAACTAAAACTCCCATCCTGCCTCTGCCTTTAGGAGTCATACTTGTAACTGTCAGCCTTGCAATGCCTCATGGGACTTGTAGTTCTGCAACATCTGTAGGTTCACAGGTTGAGCACCCATGATTTAGACAATATTTACTTATCTCAGAATTCAACTTTGATACAACACAAATTAAAGTTGTTGTTAAGCCACTTAATAACTTTGTTACAATCCCCTCTGCTATATTAAATAATGTCCCCAGTGTATGTGTTTTTTTTTTAAATACCGCTGTGTACCTCATTTCAAAGCACTGATCAGCGCTCACGTGACCCACAGCCTCTCTCCTCTCTCGATCTGAGAGCTACAGCAGGCAGGGCTGAGAAACCCCCGCTAACGTCAGCCAGGAGGAGGAGAGGCAGGAGGAGAGAGGCGGCCGGTCACGTGAGTGCCAATCGGTGCTATAAATTGAGGAACACAGTGGCATTTTTTAAAAGAAAACACATGCACAGGGGACATTATTTATTAAAACAGTGGGGATTGGAGCAATGTCATTGCGTTATGATACCAGCAGGATAGGAAGGCTGGGGAGTGGACGGAGCTGACAGGCAGGGAGGAATGGGGGAGAGCTGTGGATAATGCAGGCACGTAAACTGACCACAGTGTCAGGACTCAGCAGCCATGATAAACCTTGGTCAGTTTACAGTCGGGAAGGCAGAACCAGGCAGGATCAGCCAGGTTTCTTAGGTTATACAGGGGGCCAAATGACACAGCACAAGTACTGTGCTTACTGTGCTGTATAACATGCTTTGAGGGAACAGGATCCATTTTTTTTTTTTTTTTTTTAGGGTTACAAATACTTTAATGTGATGTATATGTGAATTCCCATCTGCTTCCATTAATTTTGAAGGACAGTCTAACACATATAGACAGTAACAACAAATGCGCCTGTGCTACAGCGCACCACTGGGAACAGACGTAACATATAATGTGCTTTGTTACTCAAAGGTAGTATTGGTGTTTGGATTTATGTTTTGAGGCTTTTGAAAGATATCTTGAATGTGAACAGGCTGCTTTAGCATATTGCATGCCAACACAGAAAAAAAACAAGCTGAAGCATGTATAGATATGAATCCACCCTTATTACATTTTATGTTCTACCCCCTAAACACGCTGCTTAGAGCAGCTGTCTCTTTTTATTTGACACCAGGGCCTATACCCTGGCCGGGATAGATATTAGTAACTGAGCACTCTGCACTGACACTTAAGTATTGCTGACCTTATGGCTTAACACAATGTTGGTTGTACTGCAACATACGTATTGCTTAATATACATTGAAAAAACAGATGGAGCATTTGCATGCCACCTGTTAAACTTCATTTACACGGCCAGTCAGCCCACTGAGTCCAGGAAAATATTAAACAGCTGATAATTTAAATTTATGACCTTTAATAAAAACATAAAGAAAATGATATGACCTTTAATGAAGAAGCATAAGGAAAATTATATTTTCTTAAACTAACGAAATATAGAAATAGACATTAGCAGTACAAGTGATCATGCTGTTCCAACATTAAACTTTAAATATAGCCTGTTTTTTATGCCAGGAAGCAATTTATTTTGTCCTGAAACAAAACACGGCAACCACCATGCAGGCCTGGAAGGCTCTGGTCATTGTGACCTTACCCTTTTAGAAAAGCCACTTATTTCAATAGAGGAATGTCTGGGCGTAGCAAAAATTCCACCTCTAGTATTTCAGATTGACCAAATACAATATTTACAAATAATTTCAATAGTACTTATGATTTTATATTACCGTATGCATGGACTGAATCTCCTGGATTCCAACCTCCATTTTGCTTCCACGGACAGTTGCTTTGCCAGGGCTTGTTACTTCTACAGGTGATCGGGACTGTTCTAGTTCTACACTGGACTCGTACTGTGTTTCTTTATATTGGTCATTTTGAGACTGACTCTTTTATTATTGGCCATCCTTTGTTTTTCTTCAAATGGCTAGGAGTATACTGTATTAGTCACAGGTATCAATTTTGGTTACATGTTTACCTATTTGTAAATGCATACCAAAACACTTAAGAAAAAAAATTAAGTTATAAAAAAGTGTAACTATAGCCATTTAACCACTTTACCACCGGAGGATTTTGCTGTCTTACGTCCAGGCCACTTTTTGCGATTCGGCGCTGTGCGACTTTAACTGACAATTGAGCGGTCGTGCGATGCCGTACCCAAACGAAATGTACGTCCTTTTTTACGAAATGTACGTCCCCACAAACAGAGCTTTCTTTTGGTGGTATTTGATCACCTGTGCGATTTTTCCTTTTTGCGATATAAACAAAAAAAGAGCGTTTATTTTGAAAAAATAACAATATTTTTAACATTTTTTTATATGAAATTCCCCCCCCCAAAAAAATGTAAAAATCAAAATTTTTTAAAATTTTTGGCCAATTTGTTTTCTGCTACCTATGTTTGGTAAAAAAAAAATCACAATAAGCGTATTTTGATTGGTTTGCGCAAAAGTTATTGCGTTTACTAAGGGAGAGATTTCTGTCATTTTTGGTGTTTTTTTTTTAATGAGTAATGGCGGCGATCTGCGATTTTTTTTTTTGCGGGACTGCGAAATTGCGGCAGACAGATGGGACCCTTGACTGACATTTTTGACACTTTTGGGGGTACCAGTGACATTACTGCAGTAATCAGTGCTATATATATGCACTGTTACTGTAAAAATGACACTGGCAGGGAAGGGGTTAATTTTATTGGAGAGGGAGGGGTTAATGTATGCCTGGTGCTTACTAACGTGTGTGGGGGGAGGTGACTGAGTGAGACAGGGACAGATCGCATGTTCAGCTATGCTGAACACTGCAATCTGTCACTCCTTGTCACTTAGGAGATCCGCCCGCTCTGTTTACACTAGCGGGCGGATCTCCAAACTCAATTCCCCGACGATCGGGGAAGAGCAGCAGCGATCGCCGCCGCTCCTTCCCTGGCCCGACTCCCGCTATGACTGAAAACAGTGGGAGAGCGCCTCCAGCGGCGTGCGACAGGCCTACAGGTCTACGTCGCTGGACGATAACGAACCACTTTGTCGCAGTACAGTCAACGTGACTGGTCGGCAAGTGGTTAAAAAACATCTTGTCGGAATTGTAATAATTTTTTTTGGGTTGCGTGTATCCACCTGAAGAGATATCTTCAGGACAGGAAATCTCTCCAGAAGTAGGAAAATCCTCCTGAATTGACTAAAGCTTGTTCCATAGGGGGCCCAGTCTACACCACCCAGCTCAACAAAAGTTGATTTTCCCAATCAACTTTTATTGAAGGAGCTGAGTGGAAAATTATTGGCCAAGCAGCGCCTGCATCGACTCAGATAGAGGCACTGTTTAGGTATTCTGATAGCCACAGATGCCAGAATACAATATCTGGTGCTGGAGATTCCTCAATCCTTGCTGCTTAAAGTAGAATTATAGGCACGTTTTTCCATTTTGGATAGAGTTTTAAAAAGTATTTTAGAGGGATGCAGCACTCTTAAAATTGCTAAGATATTGGGGCGTGATCACAGAACCATCAAACGTTTTGTTGCAAATAGTCAACAGGGTGTCAAGAAATGTGTTGAGAAAAAAAGAAGCAAATTAACTTCCAAAGATTTGAGAAGAATCAAATGTGAAGCTACCAGGAACCCATTATCCTCCAGTGCTTCCATATTCCAGAACTGCAACCTACCTGGAGTGCCCAGAAGTACAAGGTGTTCAGTGCTCAGTGGCATGGCCAAGTTAAGGAAGGCTAAAACCCGACCACTACTGAACAAGACATGTTATGTAACGGTATTAGCCAAATGATTAGACCAGTGGTGATGTGCAATTTCTACTTTACTTAATGAAAATCAACTTAGATTGCACAGGAGATCACGTGAACAGGGGGTTGCAATACAAAACGATAGCATGAGCATTTGGGAAGCAGTTAGAACATATGAAAACAATTATACAGCAGTTCTACTAATGACCACTGGGTGGCAGCAGAGTGCTCTGAGCTCAGTTTTCTGATAGGATAGAGAGCTAAAGAAATCTCACGTGTCCCAAGATATTAATCATTCATTCAGCAGGCTGTGAGCTGAGGGGATTTCCTGCTGGCACAGACGTCACACTGGCACTGCTGGTGCTGAATTCGGTCAGGAGGCTCTCGGGGCTGTAGATAAGACCAACCCACTGCTTGGACAACTTCTCCACATGGACTGTAAGAGAGTCCTCTCCAGTGACTGGGGCTTGGACAGACGCTACGTGGCCCACACACCAGACATAACAGGGGAAGACCCAGCACCTGGGGACAGCTCACTTGCCCAGTCACTGCTGTCCCATCAGGCAGAATCTCTCTGAGCACAGGAAGCTGGGAGCCCAGAGGATTGTGGGGAGTTGAGTTAAAGGGACTTGCACCTGAATCTGGATAAGGGGGCACACCACTACAGACACAAGTTGAAATGTCAAGACTGGGCCAAGAAATATCTGAAGACAATTTTTTAAAGGTTTTATGGACTGATTACATGAGAGTGACTCTTTTTTTTTATTATTATACAGGATTTATATAGCGCCAACAGTTTACGCAGCGCTTTACAATGTGAGGGAAGACAATACAGTTACAATACAGTTCAAAACAGGAGGAACTAGAGGGCCCTGCTCGTTAGAGCTTACAATCTAGAAGGGAGGGTCAAGTGAAACAAAAGGCAATAAGCGTGGGGGATGGGTTGATGGAGAAAATGGAGGTACATTTGTTAGGTGTTGGTAGGATAGGCTTCTCTGAAAAGGAGGGTTTTCAGAGATCGCCTAAAAGCTAATAGAGTAGGAGATAATCGGACAGATAAGGGAAAGGAGTTCCATAGGATTGGAGAGGCTCTGGAAAAGTCCTGGAGGCGAGCATGGGAGGAGGTGACGAGGGGGCTAGAGAGCAGGAGGTTTTGAGCGGAGCGAAGAGAGCGATTAGGTTGGTATTTTGAGACGAGGCTGGTGATGTAGCTGGGGGCTAGGCTGTGGATTGCTTTGTAAGATGTTGTAAGTATTTTGAATTTGATTCGTTGGGTGAGCGGAAGCCAGCGGAGGGCTTGACAGAGAGGAGCAGTGGACACTGAGCGATTGGTAAGGTGGATGAGTCTGGCGGCAGCATTCATGATGGATTGAAGGGGGGATAGCCTGTGTAGAGGTAAGCCAATGAGAAGGGAATTGCAGTAGTCAAGGCGCGAGATGACCAGGGAGTGAACAAGGAGTTTTGTTGTGTCTTTGGTTAGAAAGGGGCTTATTTTGGAGATGTTGCAGAGGCTGAGGCGGCACGATTTGGACAGCGATTGGATGTGGGGTTTGAAGGAGAGTTCAGAGTCCAGGACAACACCTAAGACCTTGGCATGCGGGAATGGGCTGATAGTTGTGCCATCGATATTGACGGAGAAATCAGGGGAAGGGGCACGTGGTGGAGGAAAAATTATAAGCTCAGTTTTGGATGGATTGAGTTTGAGGAAGTGGTGTGACATCCAGACCGATATATCTGATAGTAAATTAGTGATACGTGAGGAGACTGAGGGAGAGAGCTCAGGGGTGGATAGATAGATTTGGGTATCGTCAGCGTAGACTCTTGATGGCCTGTGGCTGGATTAGTAACGGTCACAGAGCTCCACTTCCATGCAGACGGCAGCAAGGTAGAGGTGTGGCACTGGTATGGGCTGGTAATATTAAAGATGAGGTAGTTGAACCTTTTTGGGTTAAAGATGGACTCAAAATCAACTCCAAAACCTACAGCCAGTTTTTAGAAGACAATTTCTTCAGGCAGTGGTACAGGAAAAAGTCTGCATCTTTCAAGAAGACCATGATATCTATGCAGGGAAATGTATCCAAGTACTCCACTGCGTGGCTAGCCAGTAAAGGTCTTAAAGATGAAAGAATTATGACATGGCCTCCTTCATCACCTGACCTAAACCCTATTGAGAACTTGTGGGCCCTTTACAAACGGGAGATTTACGGTAAAGAAAAACAGTACACCTATCTGAACAGTGTCTGGAAGGCTGTGGTTGCTGCTGCACACAAAGTTGATTGTCAACAGATCAAGAAACTGACAGACTCCATTGAATGGAAGGCTTATGCCTGTTATTGAAAAGAAGGGTAGTGGTATTGGTCACTTATTTTATTTTTTAAATGTCAGAAATGTTTATTTTTTTTAATATTAGTTGCTTGTTTAAATATTCTCACTTTAAGGCCCCTTTCACACAAACGATCCGATCAGATCCGCCTGTCAGTTTTTTAGATCGGATCCTCCATGCATCCCTATGGGGAGCTGCATCCGCCTGCTCAGTGGGGATCGGCGGATCGATCCCCGCTGAGCAGAGAACGCTGAGCAGAGAACGGTCCGCATCGGACAGGGCACCGTGTGAAAGGAGCCTAACAGATAAAAATAAATACCTGAGATAGAAAAATTCTAGTTTTTCATTTAGGTGTCCATTTATGAAACTGTGATTTTTTTTTCACCCTTCACTTCTCGGCAGTTCTCCGGGGAAAATTATCACCTCTGGCACCCTTTTTATGAAGCGGTGAACTTCAGTTCTCACAGGGTGATCAGAGGAGAAGGTTTTCCTCGGAGAATGGCCGAGATCTGTGTACAAGTGAATGGGCCGCCTGTAATCTCCTGAGACAAAGCGAGATCACAGTACGAGAAACCGTTTAAAAAGCAGTGATAGATTATCACTGCTGAGTACATGTGCGTTCGACCCCCACTAATGTTAATAAAATAATTAGTCCCCCTACATAAATTTACATATATACTGCATACACACACACACACACACACACACATACACATAAATTTTATATATATATATACACACATGAAATATATATATATACATAAATATGGCAGGGGGACATGATTACTGTGTTGGGGGGTCTGAACAGTTCTCCCCCAATTCTGTCTTCTCTCCCCGATTCACCACCTCCAGGCTGGTGAATCCGGGAGTGTGAATTCTGACCCAGATCACCAGCGAAGTGTGGAGATCGCAGCTTCATAACCTGGCTATTTCGGTGTCTGTCAATGACAGATTCTCCATGTGTAGAGATGATCAGCAGAGAACATGTTCTCCCCCGATCATCTCTGTTTCATAAACCAATAAAGATCAGAAATGAGCTGCGATCAGCAGGATCACTGCTCATCTCCGTTTCATAAAAGGACACCTCAGTTTGATAATTGTTCAAAAATTGTGCACACATAGATATTCTCCTAAGAAAGCCAAAACCTCACGTTTATTTAATTAAATATTCAGGTTTGAGATTTATTAACATTTTGGATTGACCAAGAGCCCTGTAGATGTTCAATAATGAAATTATTCCTAAAAAATACAACTTCTCTAATAATTGTTCACACAGTGTAGTGCAAATAAATGTGCCTGTGGGCTGAGCAGGAGGGAGTACTTTGTAACGGAGCTGTGTGCTGAGCCAGAGTACATGATGCCCTGAGCCCTGGTACAGGACTGTGTGCTGGTTACAGTGAGCCCATGAACACAGTTCAGATCTGCTGCAAAGGCATCTGCTGGACCTAGCTGCAGTGGCGGCTGGTGCTCAAAATTTTTGGGGGGGCGCAAAAAGAAAAATGTAATAGGTATTGCTTCGCGTCAAAAAACGCAGTAAAAAATTGCGTGACTTTGAAGTCATGGTATAGGCATGGCACAGGTGATGGTATAGGCATGGCATAGGTGATGGTACAGGCATGGCAGAAGTGATGGTACAGGAGATGGTATAGGCATGGCACAGATATGGTATAGGCATGTCACGGGTCATGGTACAGGAGATGGTATATGCCCCCTTTCAATGCAGTGACCAGCGTACATGCCCCCTTTCAATGCAGAGACCAGTGTACATGCCCCCTTTCAATGCAGAGACCAGTGTACATGCCCCCTTTCAATGCAGAGACCAGCGTACATGCCCCCTTTCAATGCAGAGACCAGCGTACATGCCCCCTTTCAATGCAGAGACCAGTGTACATGCCCCCTTTCAATGCAGAGACCAGCGTACATGCCCCCTTTCAATGCAGAGACCAGTGTACATGCCCCCTTTCAATGCAGAGACCAGTGTACATGCCCCCTTTCAATGCAGAGACCAGTGTACATGCCCCCTTCAATGCAGAGTTCAGCGCGCGTGCCCCCTTCAATGCAATGAACATTGTGCTGTGCCCCCTTCAATGCAATGAACACTGTGCTATGCCCCCTTCAATGCAATAAACACTGTGCTGTGCCCCCCCAATGCAGAGTTCAGCATGCATGCCCCCTTCAATGCAACTGTGCTGTGCCCCCTTCAATGCAATGAACAATGTGCTGTGCCCCCTTCAATGCAATGAACAATGTGCTGTGCCCCCTTCAATGCAATAAACACTGTGCTGTGCCCCCTTCAATGCAATAAACACTGTGCTGTGCCCCCTTCAATGCAATAAACACTGTGCTGTGCCCCCTTCAATGCAATGAACACTGTGCTGTGCCCCCACAATGCAGAGTTAGCGTGCATGCCCCCTTCAATGCAACTGTGCTGTGCCCCCTTCAATGCAATGAACAATGTGCTGTGCCCCCTTCAATGCAACTGTGCTGTGCCCCCTTCAATGCAATGAACAATGTGCTGTGCCCCCTTCAATGCAATAAACACTGTGCTGTGCCCCCTTCAATGCAATGAACACTGTGCTGTGCCCCCACAATGCAGAGTTCAGCGTGTGTGCCCCCTTCAATGCAATTGTGCTGTGCCCCCTTCAATGCAATAAACACTGTGCTGTGCCCCCTTCAATGCAATAAACACTGTGCTGTGCCCCCTTCAATGCAATAAACACTGTGCTGTGCCCCCTTCAATGCAATAAACACTGTTCTGTGCCCCCTTCAATGCAATGAACACTGTGCTGTGCCCCAACAATGCAGAGTTCAGCGTGCATGCCCCCTTCAATGCAATAAACACTGTGCTGTGCCCCAACAATGCAGAGTTCAGCGTGCATGCCCCCTTCAATGCAATAAACACTGTGCTGTGCCCCCTTCAATGCAATAAACACTGTGCTGTGCCCCCTTCAATGCAATAAACACTGTTCTGTGCCCCCTTCAATGCAATTAACACTGTGATATGCCCCCTTCAATGCAATAAACACTGTGCTGTGCCCCCTTCAATGCAATAAACACTGTGCTGTGCCCCCTTCAATGCAATGAACACTGTGCTATGCCCCCTTCAATGCAATAAACACTGTGCTGTGCCCCCTTCAATGCAATAAACACTGTGCTGTGCCCCCTTCAATGCAATAAACACTGTGCTGTGCCCCCTTCAATGCAATGAACACTGTGCTGTGCCCCCACAATGCAGAATTCAGCGTGCATGCCCCCTTCAATGCAACTGTGCTGTGCCCCCTTCAATGCAACTGTGCTGTGCCCCCTTCAATGCAATAAACACTGTGCTGTGCCCCCTTCAATGCAATAAACACTGTTCTGTGCCCCCACAATGCAGAGTTCAGCGTGCGTGCCCCCTTCAATGCAACTGTTCCGTGCCCCCATCAATGCAGAGTTAAGCGTGCGAGCCCCTTTCAATGCAGAGCGCCACAGCATTGTTCCCAATCACTGCAGAGCGCCACAGCATTGTCCCCAATCACTGCAGAGCGCCACAGCATTGTCCCCAATCACTGCAGAGCGCCACAGCATTGTCCCCAATGATTGCAGAGTGCGCCACAGCATTGTACCCCAATCACTGCAGAGTGCCACAGCATTGTCCCCCAATGATTGCAGAGCGCCACAGCATTGTCCCCCAATGGTTGCAAAGCGCCACAGCATTGTCCCCCAATGATTGCGGAGTGCCACAGCATTGTCCCCCAATGATTGCAGAGTGCCACAGCATTGTCCCCCAATGATTGCAGAGCGCCACAGCATTGTCCCCCAATGATTGCAGAGCGCCACAGCATTGTCCCCCAATGATTGCAGAGCGCCACAGCATTGTCCCCCAATGATTGCAGAGCGCCACAGCATTGTCCCCCAATGATTGCAGAGCGCCCGCCACAGCATTGTCCCCCAATGATTGCAGAGTGCCCACAGCATTGTCCCCCATTTATTGCAGAGTGCCACAGCATTGTCCCCCAATGATTGCAGAGCGCCACAGCATTGTACCCCAATGATTGCAGAGCGCCACAGCTTTGTCCCCCAATGATTGCAGAGTGCCACAGCATTGTCCCCCAATTATTGCAGAGTGCCACAGCATTGTCCCCCAATGATTGCAGAGCGCCACAGCATTGTCCCCCAATTATTGCAGAGTGCCACAGCATTGTCCCCCAATTATTGCAGAGTGCCACAACATTGTCCCCCAATGATTGCAGAGCGCCACAGCATTGTCCCCCAATTATTGCAGAGCGCCACAGCATTGTCCCCCAATGATTGCAGAGCACCACAGCATTGTCCCCCAATGATTGCAGAGTGCCCACAGCACGGTCCCCCAATTATTGCAGAGCGCCACAGCATTGCCCCCCAATGATTGCAGAGCACCACAGCATTGTCCCCCAATTATTGCAGAGTGCCACAGCATTGTCTACCAATGATTGCAGAGTGCCAGCATTGTACCCCAATTATTTCAGAGTGCCACAGCATTGTCCCCCAATGATTGCAGAGCGCCACAGCATTGTCCCCCAATGATTGCAGAGCGCCACAGCATTGTCCCCCAATGATTGCAGAGCGCCACAGCATTGTACCCCAATGATTGCAGAGCGCCCGCCACAGCATTGTCCCCCAATGATTGCAGAGTGCCCACAGCATTGTCCCCCATTTATTGCAGAGTGCCACAGCA
The DNA here is from genome assembly GCF_965119305.1 of Pelophylax lessonae. Classification (NCBI taxonomy): domain Eukaryota; kingdom Metazoa; phylum Chordata; class Amphibia; order Anura; family Ranidae; genus Pelophylax; species Pelophylax lessonae. Next base: position 120,990,470 of record NC_138770.1, read on the forward strand.
TTGTCCCCCAATGATTGCAGAGCGCCACAACATTGTCCCCCAATTATTGCAGAGCGCCCACAGCATTGTCCCCCAATTATTGCAGAGCGCCACAGCATTTTCCCCCAATGATTGCAAAGTGCCCACAGCATTGTCCCCCAGTTATTGCAAAGCGCCACAGCATTGTCCCCCAATGATTGCAGAGCGCCACAGCATTGTCCCCCAATTATTGCAGAGCGCCACAGCATTGTACCCCAATGATTGCAGAGCGCCACAGCTTTGTCCCCCAATGATTGCAGAGTGCCACAGCATTGTCCCCCAATTATTGCAGAGTGCCACAGCATTGTCCCCCAATGATTGCAGAGCGCCACAGCATTGTCCCCCAATTATTGCAGAGTGCCACAGCATTGTCCCCCAATTATTGCAGAGTGCCACAACATTGTCCCCCAATGATTGCAGAGCGCCACAGCATTGTCCCCCAATTATTGCAGAGCGCCACAGCATTGTCCCCCAATGATTGCAGAGCACCACAGCATTGTCCCCCAATGATTGCAGAGTGCCCACAGCACGGTCCCCCAATTATTGCAGAGCGCCACAGCATTGCCCCCCAATGATTGCAGAGCACCACAGCATTGTCCCCCAATTATTGCAGAGTGCCACAGCATTGTCTACCAATGATTGCAGAGTGCCAGCATTGTACCCCAATTATTTCAGAGTGCCACAGCTTTGTCCCCCAATGATTGCAGAGTGCCAGCATTGTCCCCCAATGATTGCAGAGTGCCAGCATTGTCCCCCAATGATTGCAGAGTGCCACAGCTTTGTCCCCCAATGATTGCAGAGTGCCAGCATTGTACCCCAATGATTGCAGAGCGCCAGCATTGTACCCTAATGATTGCAGAGCGCCACAGCTCACTTACCGGTGGTGATCGAGTCTTCTCTTCCAGTCCAGATGACCTCCACTCCTCTGGAGACGCTGCGCGGCTGCGGCCTGGTGAGGTGACTGCCTGGTCGGGTCGTCCGTCTCTCAGAAGCCGATTCCGGTGTCCGGCCTGCTCTCCGAGTCTCCGCTGAGTCCGCTCCGCTCTGCTGTGCCCGTCCGTCCACCGCACTGACTCGTGACTGACGTACGCGACGTCAGCGGGGTCACGGGTCAGCATCGGATGTCCTGGATGATGATTGGTCCAGGCTGGAGACTGGACCAATCACAGCCAGGACATTCCGAAAGTGGGGGTTTCCTAGCGCTGTACCCTGCGCCCAGGTTACGCCCCAGAAGGCAGCCAATCGGCGCCTCTTCTGGGTCGTAAACCCCACCCCCCCCACAGCCTCCACATAGGCCGGCGAACACAATTTTTTTTTTTTTGAAAACTTTATCGATTTTTTTGTAATTTTTTTTTTTTTTTTAATTTTTTTTTCTTTTCTTTTTTTAGGGGGGGGGGGGGGGCGGCGCCCTGGCGCCCCCTATGCACAGGCCGCCACTGCCTAGCTGTGTATTGTGCCAGTGAATGTCTGCTGCTGAGAGAGAGGTATTGGACTATGTGCTATTGTGCTGAGAGCCCAGACAGGTGTTTCTTCTGTGATTACTGAGTTGCAACTGGGAGACAGTGCTACTGTTCCAGAGTGTTCTGTTCCAATTTCTGACAGTTCTAGTGTTTCAGTTGTTATAGAAATTTCCATCTGTTCCAGTTATCCCAATGTCCATTGTCCTCTTCTGGTGAGAGACTGAAGCCCCGTACACACGCGTCGAAAATTGGCAGGGAATTTTCGGCCAACGTCCGATCTGCCGATTTTCGGCTTGTTAGTATGATGCTTCCGACAACCAACTCCGACTTTTCGGCCGAAAAAAATCTGGTGTGCAGACTATAAAATTTTTGTTGGCTGTCAAAACACGGTTGATTTTCGTGCAGTCAGTACAGATTTCGACAGGGAAAAATCTGATGAGCAAGTCTGGGCATGCTCAGAGAAGAAAAAACACAAAGAAAGCAAACCAACACATGACATCACTTCTGAAGTAGATTTTTGTTGGGCGAGAAAATTAGTGTGCAGTTTAGGCACATTCCAACCAACAAAAAACCACTCTGGACAAAAGTCGGACGATCGGCCGGCTGATAATCGTTGCGTGTGTATGGGGCTTGAGGCTGAGATCCAATGAGAGTTTGCAATTAAGGTCCAGTCCTGGTGAGAGTTGGCAGCTGTTCCTGATCTTGTGATCTCTGTGGAGAGGATTGTGTGGTGCTTCTGCTGCTGAAAACTAACTAGACAGTGGTGAGACCTTTGGCTAATAAGATACAGTATTTTTGACAAAAGTAACCAACACAAAAAGTGACTTTAAAAAGTGCATAAAAAGTCCCACAAACACATGACTCTTCTTAGTGGTAAAAAATAACATCAACAGTTGTCTGTGTGTAACATTCATCCAACAGTCCAAATATATCACCACGTTTTGCTCCAAACCACCTTTGCACACTCACCAGCTATTAAGCTGCATCAGAAAGGCAGCAGACAGCGTTTTTAGCATAGACAGAGCATTACACTACCACTACCACCACCGATATATCACGTTTAGTAGGAACACTCACTACTCCGGAGCCACAGAAAAAGGTATATAGTGTAGTAATTTATTCATAAAATCAGCTTCTATTCATCCATTAAATCCATATACCAAAGTTTACAGGTATAGCAGAGTGTAAATCTACCATGTGTGGACATTCACTTAATAAGATGGCAGCCGTCCCAAAAATGGAAGCGTCAGCTCATCGCTTCTCCCAACATGTTACGTGCACATGCACATCTTTGGGAGATACTAGAGAGATTTGTTTGTGTCCCACTTAGACAGATCTACTCGTCCTGTGGACTAGTGTTTTTTTGAGCCCTTGAGTGGAGCATCATTAGAGTTTAGCCAATAAAACTTAGTTGAGGTTTCTGTGTTTATCCAGAACTAAAAAAAAAAACAGATACATTTTGTCATAATTGCCCGCAATTTAAATTGAAAAGCAACTGAACTGTAGAAGCTGTTCCCAAAAAGCAAACATAAGACAAATGTCTAACCACCATTATTGTCTGAGGGAGATCCTTGTACTGCAAGTTCTCAGGTACAGATTCTCTCCAGCAAAGAGGACAAGGACAATGACATTAATGGCAATCACCAAATCTCACCCCTAATCTTCTGGCATTAGCACTCAGAGGCAGCAGTATCTTATATGATCTCACACTGCAGAAAACAGCCAAGGAACAGGAATGCCTGGCACAAACACATGTCAAGGCCACCATTATTTTTTGGAAGAAAATTCAAGACAAAAGTTAGAATTTTTGAAAAACTGTTTAGGCTCAGTGGACATTTCCGGATTTTCCCTTATAAGACAGCACATTTTTACTTTTTCAGTTCAGGTGCACATTAAATGCAAGGTTAGAAGGAGCTCCAGAAGTTGTCAATATTTCTGTATCATTTTGTATATGCACACAGTTTGCTGCTCCTTGTGTTTGATCTGTGCTGTGTGTTTCGGTAAGTTTTGACCTTTTTGAAGTAGGAACTGCTGTGCCTAGATCAGTGCCAGGCCCCCCCAGGGATCTTGAGTGCTCAACAATATGTTCAATCAAAAGGGAACAATGGAAGGAATTAGCTTGGGGCACCTCTATAATTCCGAGAACCCAGCAGTATGTAAAGAAATTCTATGAGAAGCAAGAGATATTTGGACCTCTGAAGAAAGGTTGGTTGCAGGCAATAGATTAATATTAAGTGCACTGCATATACCATAAATACAAAGTATTTGTGATTTCCAGGAACAGTCCCTGGTCATAGAGGTTTGCCATTGGTAGGTGTTACTGGTAACATCAACATTACATAACCGTACTGCTGGCTCATTTTTTTCTGTACACTAAAGGATGAGCGTGTCTATGGCATTTAAAGATCCAGTCCAGGAAATGTGAAAGCATTCAATGAGCTACAGTGCTAATACTATCCAGTAAACACACATTAATCCAACCTACACTATTTGAGTTATGTAAAATACCTTACAGGATAGGCACACACACCGTACACACTCCGTAAGTAGGAGCAACTTCTTGAAATCGCCTGATTTCTGCATCATAAATCATATTAAAACAGGTGAAGAAACTTGAAAAATGTCTTAGTCTCTGCGTTTTGTTAACATCAAAATGTGTGAGACAGCAAGGAGGGTGAAGCAGCACCACCAGCATCACCAGCAGGTAGGTGCTTTCCAACATCAGTATCTTTTGGTGCTTGCAGGTGAAGTTTCTATAGATCATGGTACAGGAAGTGTAAGAGTACAAATCAAAGCGATTGTAAAGTCTTGATTTTTTTCTTTACAAATAACAAACATGTTATACTTACCTGTTCTATGCAGTGGTTTTGCACAGAGCAGCCCGGATCCTCCTCTTCTCGGATCCCTCTTCTGTGCTCCTGGCACCTATTTTCTGTTGAGTGCCCCCCACAGCAACCAGCTTGCGATAGAGGCACCTGAGCCAAGACACAGCTCTGTGTGTCCATTCAGACACGAAGCTGTGGCCTGGCCCCACCCCCTTACTCTTCTCATTGGCTGACTGCCTTTAACCACTTAACGCAAACTGACGTAGACCTACGTCGGCTGCCTTTAAGTGGTTGTACCGGGGTGATGCCTCTAGCTAGAGGCATCATCCCAGTACCATTTTTTAGAGCCGGCGGTCGGCTTTCCGGCGGTAACAATCGATGCGGCTCGGGAGCCCCTCGATCGTTACCCCGGCGAGCGGGAGGGGACATCCCCCCTCCTGCCGCCTTCCGCGGCTCTGCCCATGTCTCCCGTCCCACCGGGAGACCCGAGCAACCAGCCGGCGCGTCCGCCGGCTGGATGGAGTCCAAATCAAAGCCAGAAGTGGCTTTGATCGGGTCTCCGATGACGTAACCCGGAGGCGGCGTCCATGACGTCACATCCGGGTTACTTGGCTGCCAAAGGCGTCAGTTTAAAAAAGTGAATGTATTCAAGAATGCCGTTTTCGGCATTTTGAATACATGGAAGTGCAGTGGAGGGGTCTAGGGTCTTTTAGACTCCCGATCCCTCCATAAAGAGTACCTGTCACTGCATATTGCTGTCACAAGGGATGTTTACATTGCTTGTGACAGCAATAAAAGTGATCAGACTTTTTTTTTTAAAAACCTGCATTAAAATTAACAAAAAAAAAATAAAATAGAAAAAAATAATAATTTTAGCTGCCCCTGTCGCCGTGAGCACATGGACGAAAGAAAACGTATACGGGAAGTTGGGCCGCAAATGAAATCGCTGTTCAAACCACACATGTGAGGTATCCCCACGATCGCCAGAGTGTGAGCAATAACTTAAAAAAATAGCTACACTCTAACTCTAAACTGGTAACCGTTAAAACACTTTAAAGCATCGCCTATGGAGATTTTTATTGACCGTAGTTTGTTGCCATTCTGCGGGTGTGCGCAATTTTAAACCATAACATGTTGGGTATCTATTTACTCAGCATGACATCATCTTTCACAATATACAAAAAGAAAATGGGCTAACTTTACTGTTTAGTTTTTTTTAAATGCAGTGAACCGTGATTTTTCGTAATTTTTCCCAAAAAAATGGCGTTTGAAAGACCGCTGCACAAATACCGCATTACAGAAAATATTGCAATGACCGCCATGTTATTCTCCAGAGTCTTTGCTAAAAAAATATATATAATGTTTGGGTGTTCTAACTAGTTTTCTAGCAAAAAATACTGGTTTTAACTTGTAAAAAAAAGTGTCAAAAATGGGCTTGGGGCTTAAGTGGTTATCTGACAGCAACAGGAGCCAATGGCGCTGTGCTGCTGTCTCATTCAGGCCCGGACAGCCGAGACACTGCTTCCTCGTCGCTGAATCTAGATGGGGCTCAGGTAAGTATTAGAGGGGCTGAGGAGGGCTGCTGTGCACAGAAGGTTTATCATCTTATTGCAAAGAATGCATTACAGTTGAAGGGGAGGTCAAGAGGAAAATGGCTCCTCTATGGTTTTCTAGGTCTTTGGGGAGGAAGCCATTGGATTCTGGTAGCCATCTTGGGTTAGGAAGAGCATTTTGCATGTGGGTAGTGTAGGGACAGGTCACCCATCTGGTAGAGACAAAGGATTAGCTGTATGGAATAATTCTTCCCAATGACCACAAGTGTAAGGAGCATTGTTTTAACTGACCACTACTGTATCATGAGTTGTAGATATAGTAATTATTAACAGGGGTTCCCAGTGACCAGATAGTTATTTCAAGGGTTCCTCTGTGTTGAAAAGGTTGGGAAAGACTGGTCAATACTCTGTGGTACTTGAAATGTGGCAAAAGGTCGCAAAGTTCAAGGGGGCCGAATACTTTCTCAAGGCACTGTACTTACATACATTATATTTAGAGAATAGATGGCTGCTAGGAGGGAGCAGGATAAGCTGATCTGCTGAGGCACTTTTTGGAGGAGGTACAGCATGGTGCTGCAGCAGTAAACACTTATAGTCCTGTTGCAGAAAAAAGTACTTGTATTAATGTCAATAGTTTCAACAAATCACAACGAGCCCAGTGGTAAGGCGCCAGACCAGGAACACTCACAGAATGTCACAGAAGTGTGTAGTAGAGCGGGTCTCAGATGTGCAAACAGCATATGTCTTTAGTGACATAATGCTGCCTGGCCGCTCCATACACGAATAGGAACGTCTTCATGAAGTCCCTATCCTTTCCCTACTCATCTAGAACCTGAGACTGGGACGGAGATTTGTCTTCCAACAAGACAATGATCCAAAACATAAAGCAAAATCTACAATGGAATGGTTCACAAATAAACATATTCAGGTGTTAGAATGGCCAAGTCAAAGTTCAGACCTGAATCCAATCGAGAATCTGTGGAAAGAACTGAAACTGCTGTTCACAAACGCTCTCCATCCAACCTCACTGAGCTCGAGCTGTTTTGCAAGGAGGAATGGGCAAAAATGTCAGTCTTTCCATGTGCAAAACTGATAGAGACATACCCCAAGCGACTTACAGCTGTAATCGCAGCAAAAGGTGGCGCTACAAAGTATTAACTTAAGGGGGCTGAAAAATTTTGCACGCCCAATTTTTCAGTTTTTTATTTGTTAAAAAATTTGAACTATCCAATAAATTTCATTCCACTTCATGATTGTGTCCCACTTGTGGATTCTTCACAAAAAATGACAGTTTTATATCTTTATGTTTGAAGCCTGAAATGTGGCAATAGGTCACAAAGTTCAAGGGGGCCGAATACTTTTGCAAGGCACTGTATATACACACACACAGCATATTACCAAAAGTATTGGGACGCCTGCTTTTACATACACATGAACTTTAATTGCATCCCAGTCTTAGTCCGTAGGGTTCAATATTATGTTGACCCACCCTTTGCAGATATATATATATATATATATATATATATATATATATATATATATATATATATATGTGTATATATATATATATATATATATATATATATATATATATATATATATATATATAAACATACTGTATGCACACACAAATAGAACAGGTGCTATGGAATAGTAGAGCAGGGGTTGTGCCCCTCTCTGGTGTATTGAAGATTGCCCACTAAAGCTGGATGAATAAGAGAACCCCAGGATGCCATTTGACTGGTAAAATACTGCTTAGTTTAAGGCACAGTCATGTGATCTCTGCACTCTGTGCATTATGTACTCCTGACCCCTACATTCTGTATGATAATCACTCCTGATCCCTGCACTATGTGCATTATACACTCCTGGCCCTGCACTCTCTGTGATACCCACACCAGACCCCTGCACTTTGGGCAATACACTCTCCTGAGATGGCCACTCTGTGCATTACACATTCCTGACCCCTGCACCCTATACATTATGCACTCCTGAGCCCTGCATAATGGACACTATGTTGTACATTGTTGTACATTTCATACTCCTGACCGGTGCACTCTGTACACTAGGCTTCATATGACATGCACCTTACCACTACATTCTAAGTAAATTACTTCTTATGTTTTTCTTCAAGGGGTTCTCTTTGCTATTGACACGCGCAGTGTTATCATGCAAAGATGAACAGAGCTCTCTAAGGCAAGGCAAGGGATTTAAAGATCACCAAGTGAGTGTGTAGGACATGCATGACAATGGTAATTATTGAATCTTTTTTTTTTCATTTTAGATTAAGTTAGGGATTAGTTATACTTCAACCCCTAACCCAATTGCTAAAGTAAACTCTAAAGTTCTCTGTAATAGAAGACTATACGTAATGACCAAACTCTGCATGTTTCTGTAAAAACAAGATTTCTGGGCGTTATAATCTCCCTGTTCCCTACAACTGGTTCCTTCTGTCAAACTCCATGCTTCTACAGTACTAAGCAATGACGTGGAAGTCAGCAGGAGGAAATAGTGAGAACTGTGGGGTCCCAAATAGAGGAGAGGTAAGTAATTACAATCTTCATTTTACAGGTAACACTTATGTGACAAGTTCTCTTTAACCCATTCAATTTAAACAGAATCTCCTAGGCTTTACGAAAAACAGGTGCCCCTTACCCGCATAGGCAGTTTTTTTGGTAAACGTGAACCTTTAAATTAAGCTCTAACTCTAAGCTTATTCCATATACTTACCTCATCCTGTATTGTAATCCTAACCTTTTTCCTGAAAATCTAAAATGAGAACTACTGATCTATATCCCATAAAGCTTTAATAGTTAAGGTATAAACCATGGTGTAGTAATGATGACATTAATGGAACTTCAACCGTGGAATCACATTAAAAGATTTCCTCATTGCAGCTAAAACGAATGTTACCTCTGCCATTCTGTGTTTTGATGTTGCTACTCTGTGTTGGAGTTGAAAGGAAAGGCTACATAGCCAAGTTAATTCAGAGTTACATAGTTGGCACAGCCAACAAAGTGCCCACTCACAGAAACCCTAACTTTTCCAAATCCCAGGGATGAGGAATAAGAAGGAGGCAAGCGTGAACATTTAACTATAAACCCTCCACAGTCTTGGCAACTCAAAATGATGTCTAAATACAGGATGGACCCCAAATATCCTGCTGAAGAAATGGCCAATGTGTTAAATTTCCTTCTTGGCAATAAGGATTACCTGACTGTAAAGTTTAAGTAAGTGTTAGAAAGAGATAGAATATTCCACTGAATTTCTGTTGAGGATAGAAACTTTATTAAATGTCAGAACTCAAAATGATTCCCAAGGAGTCGTTTTATGGATTTGCAGAAATGTGCCACTTCATAGACTTAGGAATTTGCAACGTAATTTGCTAGGCGTCGGTCCAGGAAATAAAGGGTGAGGATGGCTTGTCGCATTACATGTGCTTTCTTAGGGACAGCTGAAGACGACAAGGCAAAGAAAATGTTCCACTGCCTAAGCTCCATAACTTTGTGTTGTGCTTGGTCACTGCTCACTAGAAAAATAAAGAGCACAATTAACTGTAAAGATAAATAACGCTTGTTAACAATTGCAGCATTACCATAGATGCTTTAATAACGCTCTTTTTCATATATACTATATAAGTCTGATCCCCACCTACATGTTTTCATGTGCAATTTAATAGGGCTTGCCTTTGCAAATTATCAGGCGTCTCATTTCATGAACTGTTATAGTCTTAATGCCTGATTTTTTTTTTTTTTTTTTAACACAATGCAAGCACTGGTTTAAATTAAATGCAGCTTTTGCTGTAATACTTATCTTCTCCCCTATCATCACGTACCTGATGCTGGAGGCCAATGGAGAGAGGGCTTTGCTTGCGGCTAAGTTCCAGACTTCCCTGAAAAGGAGAACAGGAGGAGTCAGGCTCAAAGTAGCACAGGTCGCCTGTGATGTAGTTTGAAGAGGAACTCAGAAGGGTTTCTGATGTGCGAAGTAGAGGCTGCAGACAGGTGGCGCCTGTGAGAAGTGGAAGATCTGTGGTTTGCACTAAGACAATGGAAGTCAGTTCAAGCCGGAGTTCTGAGCCAGGAGGATAACAGAGCATGCAAGGTCGTATAGGGAAGCCAAGGTGCAGGCGCAGGAGAACAGAAGAGGATATCCGTGGACAAGCCAGGGTTGGGTCAGGAGAAAAAGTAAGGACAAACCAGGTTGGTTGCAGAGAACTTTGAGGAACCAGGATCACAGGAACACGGTACAAGCTGAAGATCAATCAGCAACTTCAATCATTGACAAATTTCCTTATAAAGGCCCATGTGACATGCTGGCTGAGACGCTGGATCCTAGAGCCTTTCTTCTGCTATTGGTGTCCTGACAGATGCTGGGTCCTAGAGACCTTCTCCTACCACTGGAGCCCTGACACCTGTGCTGTCTTCCAAAGATTCGTTACTTGTCCAGCATTTGCCCTCTTCAACCACACCACTGATTTTACCCACTTCCTGTGAGCCCAGGGTGCCAAAGACACACCTCTGGGGGTGTATCATTATATCACTCCCGGGTTCACACTCACTGTACAATTCTCCAGAGAATAGAGCTAACATCCTAATATTTGTGACGCTCTCTCCCTGACTAAGACTGCCTAGAGGTGGAAAAGAAGCATTGTAACAAATGTGCATTTATCCTTTTAGAAGGTACACTTCCAATATCCCTGTGGGGTGGTCTGTGGATTCTGGCAAAAGTGACCTACACAGGATTCAGTTAACATAAATTGACTGAGCTTTCTGATGTTAACAGAGTTGGATTGCTTCATGAATAATATCAATAGCTCACTTACTGGATTCACTTGTTTGCTTGAAAAAACAGAAGTTCTAATCTGCATGCTTGTTCCAGGTCAGCAACTTAAAGTATAAAAGCAAGCATATCAGCATGACAGCCAGGCACCTTGGCATTTTCAGATTAGAGCCCAGCAATGGCATCCTCCATTTCTCTCTATTGACAGATTTCCTTTAATGCAAGCAAAGAGAGGGCGGTCAAGTTTGACATTGAAGGAATAAGTCAAGATTTGCGTATAACTTCAGTTGCCTATATGTCCGGACCTATTTGACATATCGTTTTGTTACTGAAAGTAACCTCTTCTTATTCAGTTTTTCATTCTATGCTCAGTTTGTATTGCTGGAGTCCAAAATAGGCTACATTTAGGTGCTTGTTCACACCAGCATCCACGCTCTATTAATATTACAGGTATTTATAAAATTATATATAAAAAATGGACAAAAATGTTATGCATTACTTTGCACATATTGTACAATTACACCAGTCTCTGCCCTTTAGACTACAGACAGTTAACATGTGTAACACTACCCCTGTAGGAGCCGCTGGATATGATGGGTCCTCTGTTCTTTGCCTTGACACCTATCTCTAACTCATTTGGTGCCAAGAAAATAACTTTCCTGTGGAGTTTTATAAAAATCCTCTCACCATTCCTAGACTCCTACTGCAGCACAATGCATATTGGGATCTGTAGTGTAACCATTATAGTGAAGCCATTATATGGCAGCCATCTCAAACTACAACTCTCAGCATTCTCAGCTCTTTACATAGAAGTCTATGAGCTTTGCTCTCCCTCTGCTGTTCAGAGGAGAATGGGGCAGCATAACATATTAGTATCTCGATAGAGGGAGAGAAGAATAAAAAGCAATGTCTCCTTTTTCCTATTGCTGTAGCCCAGCACCTGGCTACACCTGCCAGCAAGTCTTTGGAGTGTGGGAGAAAACTGGAGTACTTGGAGGAAAATCAAAGTAAGCACAGGGAGAACATGCAAACTCCATGAAGGTAGTGCCCTTGTCGGGATTTAAACCAAATACATTAGTGCTACAATGTAGGAGTGCTAACCATTATTTCTGTTCTCCTTTACACCTCCATCCCCTAAAGATAGCTGATCGGCAGAAAAGCATAGTGCTAAGTAAGCAAGACTGATGTCAGAAACTTTGCATGGAGTCCTAAAATATATGTGTAGTTATCTTGACCTAACCAGGAGCGTCTGTTTAAAGTTAGTGGTGTTCAGCTGCAGTGGGCTAAGCTGAATTTGAGCTTTTGTAATTTTTCCTAGGCTCTGGTTACTGTTAGTATCTATCTGCTGCCAGTAGGTAACAGTCGTGCCTCTGGCAATATTGTGAGAGCTGCACTAATCAGAGTTATGATTATTTATCTCTCCTTGGTCAACCTATATGGGATTTATTGCCAGTGGTGCAGACTGGGAGAGGATATACTGTAAATATTCAGGGAGTGACCCTGCGGATGTCAGTTCTCCACTGGGCTTCCTGCCTAGGGAAGGGATGTGTTTGGCTGTTGGCTTTGGCTGTTCAATCATCTTAGGCCTGCTGCCTTGTGAAAGGTGACCATGTGGCTTGTCCAAGGCCTGAGTTTGAGACCTAGCTTGTGAAGCATGGGGTTCGGGAAGCCATGGAGGAACTCCAGATGTATTGGGAGGAAAAGCTAGTATTTGAAGCTTGGACCTCACTGGAATATGATATTTTCCAGGGTATTAGCAGCTGACTTGACAAGTACTTTACAGTCAGGATCTATAGTCACGGAGTGCCCAGGCCAGCTTTTAAGGTTTTCCATCTGCGAAAACTGTAAGTACTTTTGTTCCATATTTCTAAAGTCTGCTATCCATAGGTGTCCTGATGAAACAAATCAATTAACTCTTTGTTTATGACTTTAGTATTTCATATACTTTTGGCTGAGAGTATGTTAACATACTGTGAAGGAGTGTGGGGGAAACATAAATGTATATCCTATCATGGTTTCTATCATTATGAAATGAGACTGACTTCTAGCAACTTTGGATTAAGAGGTGTTGATTTCCTGGACAGCTTTTCCTATGTGCTTGTAGGCGGGTGCAGGTTATCCTTTATTCAGTAGGAGGCACTTTGCCACTATACAGATAGAGTGGAGACTTTGGATGGAATTGCTCCCTCAAGGACTCCATCAATGTCTCAGAGGTACCAGCTGTCTGATTGGATGCTGCAACCTCTGGTGACCTTTGGCAGCCATCTTGGTGTGGGACCTTACAAATTCGGGGTACCTGCATTATTTGGGTGCACCTGTAGCAAGTAGTTGGTCAGGGACAGAGACTGCATTTGTTAGGGAAAGTAAACAGCGCAGGCAAAGGTTCCTGGCAAGTAGGTTCAGGGACAACTCCTGCATTCAGGAAACATTCCAGTATCAAGAACGTGGAGCTCTTCCTGTCAGCACTGTTGTGCCATTCCAGTACACGGCTGTAATGTTCCGGTACCTTTGGTACCCTAAATTACACTTTCCACAAGTGTATGTGCCCCACCATTTACTTTTGGAAAGGTGCGCATACACCTTTAAGACTGGAGCTGTCATCACCCAGCGCCGGACTAGATGGCTATTTAAATCGCCGGTTCTCACTCACATGTGTTCGTTCAAACACCCTTACCTGGATGCTAACCTTGCTTGAAGCTTCCATGCTTGCAAGCTTACCTCGCTGACGGAACCTCGCCGCGCTTATCCCTGTATCCCGCTACTGGATCATCCGCCTCTCCTGAACCACCCTTCGGCTGTATCGCTAATAGTGCTAAGTACCCCGCAGGGGAATTCTCTATAAACTTATACTAAGCTTACACTATCTAGCTCTGCATAGTAAAGACTGTTTATCACATCTTCATAACTAGATTGCTAGCTCTTGAGACTACTGCTACTTTTCTGCACTGGGTTGATCTCTTTTGTATGTCCACCTGCTATTCTGTCATCTGCTACCATACAACATTGCTAAACCTTCCTGCATCCATCTGCTACTGTCTCACCTTCAAGTGTCTATCACCTACCACCTCCACTCAACCTATCCCTCAACCTTCATCATTGTGTTACCACATACATAAAGTCATTCTAGGAACCAGCTTGCTAATTGTGTGTATTTACTGGCTGAAATAAGACCTTCCACACATGATGAGTCATTGAGGTTGGGAATGGTATCTCAGCATATCTCTTACATGACTACTGACGTGGAACTATTTCTGCAGCTGAAAATCCACACCATATAAGAAACGCAGGAGCGTTACAGATTGAACGAACCAAAAAATGGATTCAGCAGAAATAACCACTCAGGTGACACAATTAAAACAGCAAGTATCTGCGTTAATACACGCACTTGCTGAATTAAAAGAAGACAATCAGGCTCTGTCGCAGCAGGTAATTAGACTGACACAACTTACCTCTGCTCAGTCCCCTGAACCCAAGATAAATCCCCCTTTGGTATTTACAGGCGATCGCAAAAAATTTCGCGAATTTAAAAACGCATGTGAGTTACTTTTTTTGCTAAAACCTCGTACCTACCTTACTGATCACATTAAGGTTTGTACTATTATTTCTTACCTATCAAGCGATCCTCGAGCCTGGGCAGATTCTCTTTTTGAGAAAAACGACCAGCTTCTCAACTCCTATGCCTTGTTCCTGGCAGAGCTCACTAGCCTATATGATGACCCCAATAGGCAGAGTACTGCTGATCTTCAGTTAAGATCCTTGAAACAAGGAAGGAGGCCTGTAGAAGACTTTGTCGCAGAGTTCAAGAGATGGACCCTTGATTCAGAATGGAATGATGCATCTCTGAAAACCCAATTTAGGCTTGGCCTATCAGAAGCCGTTAAGGACGAGCTCGCCCGAGCGGATCTGCCAAAAACCCTGGATGCATTAATATAACTCAGTATTACCATAGATAGAAGACTACGAGAAAGAAAGGCTGAAAAGATGGGAATGCCATTATCCGTTTCCTCTCGGAGTCTGGCCGTTCCTATGGAGGTAGGAACCATACGCCCACCGCTATCAACTATGGAAAAAGCCAAAAGACGAAATGAAAATCTCTGCTTGTACTGTGCATCCCCGGATCACAAGATAAACGTCTGTCCCCTAGTCAACAAAAAGAAGGGTGAGTGTTCACATGTCTCTCTAGGAGGATTGACAACTTCATTCACTAACCCCTACATTTCTGTTTTTTTGACATTACAGTGGGACCAGAACAGGATTACTACTAAGGCCATGATTGACACAGGATCTTGTGGAAATTATATGGATTTATGTTTTGCTGCTTTAAATAAAATTCCTATTATTTCTAAACTCAAACCTGTCTCAGTAAGTCTTATTACCGGTGTTCCGTTATCCTCTGGTCCGATCACCGATCAGACACAAGCACTTCTAGTCACTATTAACGACTCTCATAGGGAGACTTCTACCTTCGATTTAATACCATCACCCCACTTTCCCATTGTGTTGGGACTTCCCTGGTTGCACACACACCAACCAACCATAGATTGGAAGAAACGGTCCTTGACCTTCCCTTCTTGTTATTGCGAGGAAACGTGTAACCTCCCGTTTTCCGGGAAGATTCTGTCTGTGGTGACAGATGAGATTGCACCACTATGTTATCAGGATCTTTCTGAGGTTTTTCTTGAGAAAAATGCTCAAGCATTACCTCCTCATCGAGACTATGATTGTAGCATTGATCTACTCCCAAATAGCAAATTGCCGTTCAGTCATGTTTATCCTCTTTCACAGGATGAACTTGCCCATCTCAAAACCTATTTGGATGAGAACTTGGAAAAAGGTTTTATTAGACCTTCCACTTCTTCCACAGCAGCAGGACTCTTTTTTGTTCGCAATAAAGATTCAAGTCTCAGACCTATCATCGACTACAGGAAATTGAATGCTATCACAATAAAAGATCGCTATCCTCTACCGCTTATCCCTGAGCTCATTGAGCAGGTGCGTGGAGCTACCTATTTTTCAAAATTAGACCTGAAAGGAGCATACAATCTCATTCGAATCCGTGATGGACACGAGTGGAAGACTGCATTCAGAACTAGATACGGATTGTTCGAATATCTTGTGATGCCATTCGGCCTATGCAATGCCCCTGCAGTTTTCCAACGATTTATAAACGATATTTTTAAAGACTTACTAGATGTCTGTGTTGTGGTATATCTGGACGATATACTTATATATTCACGGACCCTGTCTGAACACATAAGACATGTAAGACTTGTATTATCGAGATTGCTTGCACATAATCTTTATGTGAAGCTGAAGAAATGCTTGTTCCATAAAGATGAGGTACTCTTTCTAGGCTACATCATATCCAAAACAGGAATCGAGATGGACATGAGTAAAATATCCTGCATTCAGGATTGGCCTACACCAACTACACGGAAGGCGCTACAGCGATTCCTGGGATTTTCAAATTTCTACAGGAAGTTTATAAAAAACTTTTCTGCTATTGTGAGACCCCTCACACAGCTCACTAGCATAAAAATACCATTTAAATGGTCAGAAGAAGCAAATAAGGCTTTCCACTTGTTAAAGACAAGGTTTACTTCCGCTCCCATATTACGCCATCCAGACCCATCCCTCCAATACATTCTGGAGGTAGATGCGTCAAACATGGCAGTAGGAGCAATACTCTCCCAACGACCTACCCACACTTCACCACTTCATCCAGTCGCTTTTTTTTCTAAATCCCTGAGCAGTCCCGAGATAAATTACCCCGTGGGTGAAAAGGAACTGCTTGCTATAAAATTGGCTCTGGAGAATTGGCGACATTTACTCGAAGGCACCCAATTACCAATAATTATATACACGGACCATAAAAACCTCCAATATCTTCAGACTAGCAAAACTCTCTCGCATCGACAGGTACGATGGTCACTATTCTTTCTAAGGTTTAACTTCCTAGTGACCTACACACCTGCAGATAAGAACAAAAAGGCGGATGCACTATCACGACTAACTGAAGAAAACTACTTTGAAATCCCTTCCGTTCCTATATTACCTCACAAACGCATTATTGGAGTTGTCCGTTCCTTGAAGGAAGAGGTTCTGCATGGTATAAGTTTGGATTCACCCCCACCACAACTAAATACTGATGCAGAGGGCTTCCTCTACTACAACGACAAACTTTACATACCACCTACCCTACGCACCAAGATCTTGGAATTATCGCATGATGTGCCTATGGCAGGACATATGGGTATGACAAAGACTTTCAATTTGATTTCTCGGCAATTCTGGTGGCCTGACATGAAAACATCTATACAAAAATTTGTCTCTTCATGCAATGTCTGTGCCAGGTCCAAAATTGACACTACGAGACCATCCGGTCTACTATGCAGTCTACCAATACCCCAAACTTCATGGGAGGTTTTGTCATTGGACTTCATCGTAGAATTGCCTCCTTCCAAAGGATTTAATACCATCTTGGTGTCAGTGGACCATCTGACAAAGATGGCACATTTCATTGCTATTCGCAGACTACCTTCGTCCAAACAAACGGCAGAACTCCTGATGAAACATGTCTTCAGATTACATGGTATCCCAAAAACTCTTCTGTCTGACCGTGGATCCCAATTTATTTCTAAATTCTGGCAAGAACTATGTCACATACTACGGATTGAGCGGAAGCTCACTTCTCCTTACCATCCGCAGACCAACGGACAGACTGAAAGAGTCAACCAATGCATCGAGCAGTATTTACGTTGTTACACTTCTTACCAACAGGATAATTGGTTGGATCTTCTCCCCCTGGCAGAATTTGCCTACAACAACGCAACTCACAGTACGACCAAGCAGAGTCCCTTCTACTTGAACTATGGGTTCCATCCCTCTATTCTCCCTCCACGCATCCTTCCTTCAAATAACCCAGTAGCCTCAGACTATCTTACCCAAATAAAGGATTCTCTGGGTTTACTAAATACTACCATTGCACACGCTCACAGTCAACAAAAGAAGTACTATGATCTTCGTAGAAGACCTTCTCCACAGTATACTATCGGGGACCTCGTTTGGCTCTCAACAAAAAACTTGAGACTGAAGATCCCTAGCAAAAAGCTTGGACCTCTGTTCTTGGGACCTTTCCCAATCAAGAAACTTATTGGAAAAGCTGCAGTGCAGCTTACATTGCCAATGGACCTAAAAATCCATCCCATTTTCCATGTGTCGCTACTGAAACCCCATGTTCCGGACCAAGGAATAAGGCCTAGTATTCCACCTCCCCCTCCTGTACAAGTTGAAGGTGGAGAAGAATACGAGATAAAAGAGATTCTGGATTCTCGTATCTACAGAAGAAGACTTCAGTACTTGGTTAGATGGAAGAACTATGGGCCCCAAGACGACACCTGGCTAAACACCTCTGACATACATGCCCCTAGATTAATCCGCAATTTTCATGCGAGATACCCAGACAAACCAGCTCCAGAGGCCTTCAGGAGCAGGCCTTAAGGGGGGGGTATTGTAATGTTCCGGTACCTTTGGTACCCTAAATTACACTTTCCACAAGTGTATGCGCCCCACCATTTACTTTTGGAAAGGTGCGCATACACCTTTAAGACTGGAGCTGTCATCACCCAGCGCCGGACTAGATGGCTATTTAAATCGCCGGTTCTCACTCACATGTGTTCGTTCAAACACCCTTACCTGGATGCTAACCTTGCTTGAAGCTTCCATGCTTGCAAGCTTACCTCGCTGACGGAACCTCGCCGCGCTGATCCCTGTATCCCGCTACTGGATCATCCGCCTCTCCTGAACCACCCTTCGGCTGTATCGCTAATAGTGCTAAGTACCCCGCAGGGGAATTCTCTATAAACTTATACTAAGCTTACACTATCTAGCTCTGCATAGTAAAGACTGTTTATCACATCTGCATAACTAGATTGCTAGCTCTTGAGACTACTGCTACTTTTCTGCACTGGGTTGATCTCTTTTGTATGTCCACCTGCTATTCTGTCATCTGCTACCATACAACATTGCTAAACCTTCCTGCATCCATCTGCTACTGTCTCACCTTCAAGTGTCTATCACCTACCACCTCCACTCAACCTATCCCTCAACCTTCATCATTGTGTTACCACATACATAAAGTCATTCTAGGAACCAGCTTGCTAATTGTGTGTATTTACTGGCTGAAATAAGACCTTCCACACATGAGTCATTGAGGTTGGGAATGGTATCTCAGCATATCTCTTACATGACTACTGACGTGGAACTATTTCTGCAGCTGAAAATCCACACCATATAAGAAACGCAGGAGCGTTACAACGGCCACCCCTCCAGCAGAAGCTGACCTCCAGTAATACAAGCTCAAGCCTGGTGAATCTGTGTAAACAACTGTTATTCTGCTTCGTTCAAGTGTCTTTCCTTACTGTCATTATTCATACTGCTACAAAAGGGCAGGGTGACAGGGTGGTTCTCATGTCCTCCATGATTTCTCATTAACTCATTGGGCATCTGGGTAACAAGAGAAGGCTATTCCCGGGATGGGTTCTTCTGGGCTACGCTAGGCACTTGTAACAAGATTACATGGGGTACCTTTACTTTTGCATCATTTTCATCAATGCCCTGGGACAAGGCTGAGACTGCTATGGGGAAATACTAAACCTTAAGGCAGGCCTCAGTTTTTAGAAATGAATGTACACCATGTGTACTTGCACCATAACTGTTCTCCAGTTGACTCTTGGGTCCCCATGACAATGTCCAAACTTTCATTTAGATAGGACAAGCTAAACCTTGTGCACATCCACCTGTCCAGCGTTCTCCACTACCATTCCCCAGTTGCGGATTGGCCCCGCCATGCACCTTGCGCAGGCTTCACATGTGCACTCAACCTAACTCTTGAACTTCCGCACCTTCATACAGGATGGGAACCTCTGATTCACAAATCCATTCCTGTTTCGCTGGGAAATGGACCACTGGCGGAAGGAGTGCCGACAACAACTCCCTCGCTGCTAAAGGCCATTCCACCTGTAGCAGGCACATGCTACTGATAGGCTGCTTTTTAAACTTCCCTTAACCTAAGTAACTACCGATGTGTTTACACTGCATTACTTCCATACTGATGTCTTCATACCCCAAGTACCTTAATGACCTGAACCATGGGATGGAGCCAGTTACTTGCATTACACCCCTTTAGACCTGGCGGGAACAACGTTTCCAAAACTTTACTGAGAAAATTGCAAAAGGCACTACAAAGTTTAGCATTCAAAGATATAACTCTTACCTAAATCCCTAACCCTAACAACAAGCTTTGTCCTGCCCTAGCATACCTGCAAAGGTAGCACCCATGTAAATATAGAGCCCTTCAGAGGCATTCTCAAGCAGCTGCTGTCTTTGGGGCGAACCCCAAGTTCTGATGACTTTACATCCAGGTAGTAGTGAACAATATTCTTCTGCTCCTCTTGGGTGTTGTTTTCCATCTTTCGCCCTTATAGGCACATTCTCAGCTCTCTCTCGGACCTATCACATGCCCTGGACCCCCCTTGGGTCTCCTGGCTCTCTCCTCCCTTCCCCCTTTTAATCCTTTTCCTCACTTTCTCCTTCCACCTCTGGACCACTGTCCCTCGCATACCACACAGGATCAGTGGGTTGGACCCAGAAAAAAACCAGCAAAAAAGGCCAAAAAAACAGGAAAGAATTAACTTCTACCATTCCATTCAGGACAACACCTAACAGGCTAATTTTAACTTGCTTACATACAATATACAAGATACTTAAACTTCAAGAACTGTATGTGTGTGTCTCTCTCTCCATGATTGGGTACCTTGGGATTAGGTCCTGCCTATACGCCACTTGACCATCCATGTAAAATAAATATTTTATTCTAGTAGGCTTTCCTTTTTGCTTTTAGGTGGAGGCCCTGATCCCTCTCTGTTGCAAGTGGTTGGATGTACTGAAGGAATGATTTTGTGGATTCCACAGTGGTATACATGCATGTAAAGAAACTGTTATAATACCTTTATATGGGCCTCCTACTTTTGCTAAAGTAAGGTATGTAAGGCAAATGGAAAAGTTTTAATTAAAAATATAATGAGCTTGTTAGTAAGGGGGGAAAGGAGAACCCAGGGAAGACAACATTTAAGCAGATTAAACTTCAGCTTTAATATTGTTTTACTATTTAGCTTTTTTCAAACTGGACTAATCCCTAAATGCTCTGAGATTTTCTAGCAAGGAGACTAACATCAGGCAGAAATAAACACGATGAAATAAGAATTTGCACTCTATGTCACTTCTTTTTATGCTCATTTATATTTTCTCAAACCAGTCTCCGACAGGCTACTTGGCTGCAATGACTGAACCACCTTCTTGCCTTACTGATTGTCTAATATGAGTTCCTGTTTAGACATATTTGCATCCAGCTGTTCAGGAAATTGATGTTTTGAAGATTAAAGTGCAGCTGTCTCTGGAGATTATTTATTTATTTAAATCCTGTAATCTTCAAACACAAACTTGTCAATTTTACCGTTATATTTTAAACTTTGTTTGTCTTAATTTCTTGTCAGTGCCATAGGTGCTAAAGAGGCTGCAGATGTACAATACGGTTAGCTAGTCAGGCCGCCCATTGTTACACAGTTACATAGTTACATAGTTAGTCAGGTTGAAAAAAGACATGGCTCAACCAATAAAAAACTAAAAAAAAAACAGTAAAGAAAACCCAACCATACAATCCCATATACTCAATCCTTTACCCCTAGTTGGTCCAAAGCATGATCCAATTTGCTACAGCAGGGGAAAAAATTCCTTGCTGATCCCCCGAGAGGCAATCAGATATTTCCTGGATCAACTTTACCTATAAATATTAGTACCCATTTATATTATGTACACCCAGGAAAGAATCCAGGCCTTTTTAAAAGCAATCTAGTGAGCTAGCCAGAACCACCTCTGAAGGGAGTCTATTCCACATTTTCACAGCTCTTACGGTGAAGAAACCTTTCCGTATTTGGAAACAAAATCTGTTTTCCTCTAGTTTCAAAGAGTGCCCCCTTGTCCTCTGTGTTGACCTTAAAGTGAATAACTCAACACTAAGTTCACTATATGGACATCTTATGTATTTATACATGTTGATTATATCCCCCCTTAATCTCCTGTTCTCAAGAGAGAAAAAATTCAGTTCCTCTAATCCTTCCTCATAGCTGAGCTCCTCCATGCCTCTTATCAGTTTGGTTGCCCTTCATGGCACTTTCTCCAGTTCATTTTTAAGAACTGGTGCCAGAAACTGAACTGCATATTCCAGATGAGGTCTTACTAATGATTTGTACAGGGGCAAAATTATATCTCTCTCTGGAGTCCATGCCTCTGTTAATACAAGAAAGGACTTTCTTGCTTTTGAAACCGCAGCTTGGCATTGCATGCTATTATTAAGCTTAGGATCTACCAGAACACCCAGATCATTCTCCTCTATGGATTCCCCCAGTTCTACCCCCCCTAGTATGTATGCTGCATATTCTTAGCCCTCAAGTGCATAACTTTACATTTATCAACATTAAACCTCATTTGCCACATAGTTGCCCAATGAAACAGTGCACTGAGGTCAGCTTGTAAATTGGAGACATCCTGTATAGAAGTTATTCCACTGCAAAGCTTGGTGTCATCTGCAAAGACTGAAATTATACTCTTAATGCCAGACCCTATATCATTTATAAAGATATTAAAAAGTAAGGGTCCAACACTGAACCTTGGGGTACACCACTTAGACCATTCAGAGTAAGAATTATTAACCACTACTCTCTAAATTCTGTCTTTTAGCCAATTTTCTATCCATTTACAAACTGATCCTTCCATGCCTGTAGACTTTACCTTACACATTAGCCGTGTGTGGGGAACTGTGTCAAACGCTTTTGCAAAATCCAAGTATACTACATCCACAGCCACCCCTCTGTCCAAGGTTTTACTTACCTCCTCATAAAAAGAAATCAGATTTGTTTGACAACTTCTGTCTTTTATGAATCCATGCTGTCTGTTGCTTAAAATATTTTTTTCCAGCAAGAACTCATCTATGTGGTCTTTTATTAAACTCTCCAGTATCTTCCCGACTATAGAAGTTAAACTAACAGGTCTATTGTTACATGGCGAAGACTTTGATCCCTTTTTAAATATTGGCACCACATTGGCCCTACGCCAGTACAGTGGTGCTATTCCAGTCCTTAACAGGTCCCTAAACATTAGAAACAAAGCCTTTGAAATTACAGCGCTCAATTCTTTTAGGATGCGTGGGTGGATGCCATCTGGTCCAGGCACTTTATCCACCCTTATTCTGTCTAAATATTTCTGGACCATATCAGTTTTGAGCAGTGGCGGCCCGCCCATAGGGGGCGCAGGGGCGCGCCCCCCCCCCCCCACAAACACAAGCAGAAAAAAAAAAAAAGATTAAATAAAAAAAAAAAGTAAATTTTTCGCCCACTAGGGGCACCGGACTTAGTGCTGAGTATAAGGGGGGTGGGGTTTTTGACCCCACCCTCGCCTGGCAGAGGCGCCGATTGGCGCTCTTCTGGGGGTCATCGGGGTGGAGAGCAATGGGCCCCGACACACCCCACTTTAACGATGTCTGGGCTGTGATTGGTCCAGAGACCAGCCTGGACCAATTACAGGAGGGCATCGGACCTGGTGACGTGACGCCTGGGGGCGGTTCGCCGCCCCGGCGTCACGATCACCTTCCATTCCCGCCCGCGGCCCGGCCGGCGCAGAGAGAGAGGAGCGGTGATCGGCTCGCAAGAGCAGCGTGACGGTGGAAGAGGCAGGAGCTGACAATCGGACGGATCGGACATCGGAGCGCGAGGAAGAGTGAGTGAGGCGTAGCGACCTACCGTAGGACGGTAGGAGACGTCCTGAATCCTGGCTCACCCCACCACAGGCCGGCATTGACTGAGACGAGACCAGTCTCCCGGAGTCCCACCAGGTCAGACGAGTTGTCTTCAGGCAGGCCGCAGGCACAGCCGCGCAGCCAGGGAGGGAGAGTAGACACAGTCCCAGGCTCCCAGCAGTGTGTGACAGACAGTCAGGGACCAGCAGCAGCCCAGCTAACGGTAAGTGAAGAACTTTGAAGTGGCGATATTAGACAATATGGCGGCGGCGCACTGTGTGGTTTTTGTGAAGCTGCATGCCTGTACATTGACCTGTGCCATCATACCTGTACATTGACCTGTGCCATGCCTGTACATTGACCTGTGCCATGCCTGTAAATTGACCTGTGCCATGCCTATACCATCACCTGTGCCATGCCTATACCATAATCTGTGCCATGCCTGTACCATGACCTCAAAGTCACGCAATTTTTTTACCGCGTTTTTTGCCACGAAGCAATACCTATTACATGTTTCTTTTTGCGCGCCCCCCAAAATTTTTGAGCACCACCCGCCACTGATTTTGAGTCATTGTGGATCATTTGGGGCTGTGTCAATACCATCCTCATTATGGTCATGAGCTCCCCCATGTTCCTTTGTATACACAGAGCAGAATAAAGTATTTAATAAATTTGCCTTCTCTTTGTCCCCAGTCATCCACTCCTGATTATTTTGTAAAGGGCCTACATGCTCATACCTAACCTTTTTACTATTAATATATTTTAAGAATTTTTGGGGGTTTGTCCTACTATCTTTTGCAATCTGTCGTTCATTTTAAATTTTTGTGTCCTTGATTTCCTTACATATTCTGTTATATTCTTTGTAACAATTATACAATGATAGTGTTCCTTCATTTTTATATTTTTTTAAAAGCTCTTTTCCTGTTATTTATAGCTTTTTTAACTTTGGCCGTGAGCCACATAGGTTTTATTTTTAGCCTTTTAAACTTATTACCCATGGGAATATACTTTGCAGTGAGTTTGCATAAAGTCTTTTTGAAAATTTCCCATTTCTGTTCTGTGCCCATCGATGCCAATATTCCCTCCCAGTCTAAATCCTGGAGAGCGGCCCTCAACTTTTTGAAAATTTGCTCTCTTAAAGTTAATTGTTTTTGTATTTCCTGTATGCGTTTTTTTGCTTACAGCTAACATTAAATGAAATGATATTATGGTCACTGCTACCCAGATGTTCTTTTATATAAACATTAATAATAAGCTCTGCATGGTTTGAGATTACTCAATACTCATTAAACTGTACCATAAAATTGTCTTGTAATAGGTTTATACATTTTTACCATTTAACTGTTCCAGCAGTGCCATTACTCCAGTCAATGTCTGGGTAGTTAAAATCCCTCATTATTATCACTGTCCCAGCCCTTGCAGCCCTTTCTATCTGTGCCAGGAGCTGAGTTTCCACCTCCTCATTAATACTGGGAGGTCTATAGCAAACTCCAATGATAATCTTTTTATTACGCCCATGTACATTTCCACCCATACTGCTTCAGACTCATCACACTCTCCATCAATTAGGTCCTCTTTCACACTCATTTTGAGATCACTTCTCACATAGAGACAGACACCACCACCCCTCTGTTTTATCCTGTCTTTCCAAAAGAGAGCATAGCTATGAATATTAATAGCCCAGTCATGTGAAGAATGAAGCCAGGATTCAGCAATACCAATTAAGTCATAGTTCTCCTCATGCACCAGAGCTTCCAACTAGCCTATTGTAATATTGAAAAAAATTGCAGGTATGGTCGATGGGGTAATCAGGCCAAATCCCCAGTTACTGTATGTGTAAAACACAGGAATAACCCCCTAATGGGACTTTAGTGGCCTATAGCGTTTTATCAAATCATAATGCAATATGGATTCAGAACAATATTTATAAAAAATATACTTAGTGATTAGAAAAATCATTGAAAAACAGTTAAAGGCCGGTGTACAGTCAAGCCAACATGGTGCAAATTTACATAAGTGCATACAGGTCTATATGTTCCAAGAACTGCCGTGATGAAAACACCCTGGCTGAACATACATGGAGGACACCTAACTCCTTTCAGATTCAATCTTTCCCTAGGGGTGTGTGCTTTAATAGAAATGATCACTTCTATAATCAAGCAGAAAGAGAATATAGGCACCATAGTAATCATATAACTATATAGGCTACAGGACCAGTCTCACAGTAGGCGGTGGTCTCACAGGAGCAATAGGGGGCCAGTTGTGAGTCATCAGGAAGTGACAGCTGGGTGTCGAAACCACGATAGCGGCACAGAGCAGCACAAATGCACCCTGGGAAAAATCAACTGCATGGAACAGTGGTCTCCAAACTGTGACACCAAAGGCAGGGGCCAAATACTCCCAATGACGCCAACAATTGTGCACAATGGCACCAATGATGGGGCACAATTGCTCCCACTGACACTAATGATGGGGAACTATTCCTCCCACTGACACCAATAATGAGGCATTTTCTACTCTCAATGGCCACAGTCAGGCCGCTCCTAAAAGAGAAGTATGGGGTTAACTTTTTTTCCAGAATCATACTTACCTAGCTTAATGCAGCATCAGTCCAATGCTGTATCTGCCCCCCAATGTCTCTAAGACTGAGAACCAAACGATCTAACACCGCAGATTGCTTGGTTCTCACAGCTCCCTGAGCAGAGAACTGGTGACTATCAGTCAGAGGCTCTCTGCCCTGCCCCCGCCCCCTTGCTCGCTGGAGCGCTGGGCTGTGGAGGGAGTGGGAGCGGCCGGCTCAGGCTCTCAGCCACTCGATGAGAGGCTGGGTGAGTGCCAGTCCAGGCATGAGGGAGGATCCCAACTCCATTGTTGAGATCTTTCCCGAGTCAGCAGACACCAGACTTCAGCCCGCTGTCTGCTGAAAATGGGTCACATGAGTGCAGAATGAACTGCACTCCTCTGATCCACAGGAGAAGTACAGCCAAACGAGCTCTGGCTGTACTTCTCTTTTAAGTCTGAAGGACAGTAAACTGGTCCTTTGTTTAGAAAGTTTGGAGACCCCTGGCATAGATGACTGGAGTTCTTGGGCTGGCAAATATCCATTCCATTTCCTAGTAGTCTGCAGCTGCTCAAAGTTTCTCTTTTCATAGATTTGTATATATATATTTTTTTTATTATTATTATTATTATTATTATTATTATTTTGGATAGAGTAGTTCTTTATTAGTAGTTAGAGTAGTTCTTTACTTTGTACTGAAATAAACTTGAGATGAACAGCTTTTCAATAAGTAAACTCGATGGACCATTTATGTATTTATACATGGTTATCATATCCCTCGTTAATTGTCTCCTCTCAAGGTAAAATAAATTACATTTCGCTGGTCTTTTTATAATTCAGTTCATTTTTCTTCATAGTTGAAGTCCTCAATGCCCCTTATTAATTTAGTTGAACTGGTGCCAAAAAGTACACATTCAAGATGATGTCTCACTAATGCTGTCAGCGTTTTTCTCCTTCATGGTAGACAACCATCTGAACCTGGAAGAGTGGTAAAGGTACAGTTCACTAAAACATAAATACTGCTTATTTAAACAGGTTGGGGTACCTTTCATCCTGACCTCCAACCTCTATTTGAACTAATAGTTATGTCTCGATCTAAAACAAACACTTGCTGATATCCTTATACTATGGTTAAAATAACTAGAGAAATTCATATGGGGAGCTTAGCTATCATGCTCAGTACATCAGTTTCTCATCCTGGGATTGATTGCTGTTCTGCACTAGTCTACCTTAATCCCTTTTTGATAATCTGAGAACAAATGCCTGTGCTGCCAAAATATGATTCTAAAACAGACCCACCATAGGCACCTTTGCTGTCTTCAGAAAGAGGACCTGTCACATTACCCCCCTTAAGATAGCAGTAATATTAAAAGGAAAAAATAAAAATAAAAAGTGTACTTAAACGGGCCCGACAGAAAGACCTTACGGACCTATACTCTAAACTCGAAGCACTTGAAAAATCCTACAAACGCTCACAGGCACAATCCACTCTATCAGAATTGACAGCGATACGAACCGAACTGCGAGATAAGTTGGGCTTACAAGCCCACCGCAGACTCGTTCTTTCTCGCAAATTATTCTACGAACAGGGGAATAAAAGTGGTCGCCTTCTGGCGCGGTCTATACGCCCACAGCACACGTCATCCCCAGTACACTTTATTAAGGATGCTTCTGGCAAGGACCACCACTCTAACCCTGACATTGCAAAACAATTTGAGTGTTATTATAGGAAACTATATAATCTCACAGACTCACTTGCCACTAAACCTTCTCCAGAAGTCAGGAAAGCTCAATTAGATAAGTTCTTCCATGATCACGGCATGAGCCCCATTTCCGAGTCCGATGCGATCTCCATGGAAGCTCCCATAACTGGTGAAGAACTACACCGCGCCCTCAAAGAAATGAAGCCGGGGAAATGCCCAGGCCCCGATGGGCTCTCGCTTCAGTACTATCGTTCTTTTGCTGATACCCTCACGCCACATTTTCTCCGTGCATTTGGGAGCTTAGCTACATCCCCTAACCACTCACCTTCTCTTTTAGAGGCACATATCTCTGTTATCCCGAAATCAGGAAAAGACCCTTCCCTAGTCACTAGTTATAGACCGATCTCCCTCCTAAATGTAGATGCCAAGCTATATGCAAAAATTTTGGCCAATAGAATACTCCCCTTTCTGCCATCTCTCGTTTCCCTTGACCAAGTAGGCTTTGTTCCCGGCAGGGAGGCGAGAGATAATACCACAAAGGCCCTAAATATCCACCACTGGTTGACAACAAAGAAAACCCCTGGGTTCTTTCTCTCTTTGGATGCAGAGAAGGCGTTCGACAGGGTGGCCTGGGACTACCTAATTAAGACCCTGGAGTCCATTGGACTCCGTACCAGGATGCTCTCGAACATTCAGGCACTTTACACAGATCAAACTGCTAGAGTCAAGGTCAATGGTCACCTGTCGGACGCCTTCCAACTATCCAACGGCACAAGACAGGGATGCCCACTCTCTCCTATCCTTTTCGTTCTATCCCTCGAACCCTTTCTGAACATGCTTCGCCAAAACCCCAACATCCACGGGGTACAGATTAGTAATACCACCCATAAAGTAGCTGCGTTCGCGGACGACATGCTTCTTTTTTTGTCGCAACCGCACATTTCCATTCCGAACTTATTGAAAGACCTGGAATATTATGGTTCTATATCCAACCTCAAAGTTAACTATTCAAAATCAATGGCTCTCAACATCTCCTTTCCTATTACCGAGGTGAATCGTTGTAAATCTAATTTCCCCTTTCTTTGGGCAAACACAACACTCCCATACTTAGGCATACATATTCCCCGTGACCTGTCACATCTTTATGCTTCCAACTACCAACCCCTCCTGTCAGCAATCAATACAGATTTAAAATCTTGGAGGAATATTCAGGTTTCATGGTTTGGAAGGGCTGCCATTCTTAAAATGTCTATTCTCCCCAAATTGTTGTACCTTTTCCAAACAATCCCCATACATATTCCCCCAGCCTTTTTCTCTACCCTACGCTCTTCATGGCGGAACTTTATTTGGCAAGATAAACCACCTAGGATTAAGCTTTCTCGTCTTACAGCCCCCAAACACAGAGGAGGTCTCAACTTGCCAGATGTGACCAGCTATTACAAAGCATGCCTTCTAGGCAGAATAGTTGATTGGACCCTTCATGCTGAACATAAAGAGGTGGTTAGGATGGAGAATGTCTGGACATCCACTCCGCTACACCTTTTACCGTGGCTTCCGTTATCAGACATACCTCAATCTATTAAAATACACCCCTTCATTGGGCCTCCGCTACTCATCCATGATTCATGGCGTAAGAAGTTAAAAATTGATCCCCGCTGTGGCCCACTGACCTCCCTTAGGCTAAATCCAGCCTTCCCACCAGGCATGTCTACCGGCTTTCTGCGTTCCCTTTGGCCTCACAAAGAAATCTTAGCCAAACACTTTTACAAAGATGGAGCATTCATCTCATGGGAAAGTCTTAACTCCTCACTACACCCCTCAAGCATACCATTGTGGACTTTTTTTCAAATACGCCACTTCCTCTCTTCCAAAGGCACCCCGGCTTTATGGTCAAGACCCAGGACACCATTGGAAAACATATGTGAACGTTCCCATCCTCAAAGACACACAATCTCAGAACTATATGGTCACATACTTGATGCCCCATCTGCATCCTCTGCTACTTTTTCCCTTGCCTGGTCGAAAGACTTACAATTGTCCCTTTCTGAAAAAGACTGGGAAGCAATCTGCCGCTCACCCCACCGCACCTCGATTAATGTCACTGCACAAGAAAATGGATACAAAATCCTTACCCGCTGGTACCGGACGCCAGACAAAATTCATAGATTCGCCCCAACAGTTGACAACACCTGCTGGAGATGCAATGAATCTCCGGGCACCATGCTTCACATATGGTGGACATGCCCAATGTTGCAAACTTTCTGGGAAAAGGTACAAAAAACCATAAAAAAAGTCACATCCAGTGAAATTCCTCTCACCCCGGAAAAATTCCTTCTTAACTATTCCCCTAGAACCTCCAATTTCTCTCAAACTAAACTAGCACGACACATGATAAACGCTGCCAAACTTTGTGTGCCGTGCCACTGGCGCACATCTGACATACCCTCACTTAAAGAATGGTTTCACAGACTAAATAGAACTGAAGAAATAGAAGAACTGATAGCTATTTCAAGAGAAGACATATCCAAGTTCTCTACAGAGTGGCTGGATTGGATCAGATACAAAGAGACGAACGAATACAAATCCATTGCCAGCTCTTCATAATCTGAACTCATAGATTTATTATTTTTTTTTGGAGCCGGCTTCCCTGAAGTAGCGGGAACTGGGAAGCTGAGCACATTGTCACCATGAAGTCCATTACTTCCGGATATCCCCCCTCGACCCTCATGTACACATCCCCCCCCCCAACCCCTTTACTTTTCCCTATTTATTTTATTATTTTTTTTTTTTTTTCTCTTCTTCTCTTCTCTCTTTCTTTCTCTTTCACCTCTCCTCTTAATCTTCTTATCTATTCTTTCTTTCTATCACGCCTCTCTACCTATCCTTTTCTATCTCTTTGACAAGCTATATTTCGGCACTCCCACAGATGGTTACCAAGAAGCCAGCTCCCTTGTTTCAGACACATGAAGGAAGCAGACTCATGAATATAATAACAAACAAGGACTCCTACCCCACCAGTTGGACACTAATCCAATTTTTTTCTTTTTTTTCTTTTTTTTTCTCCTTTTATTTCTCAACACATCTTTTTGCCAGAGTACTACTTAAAGCCTCACTCCTATCTTATTAGAGTGATTCCACTTTATACGTTTTTGATTATGTCTTCTTGTGTCTGTAACCACGCAATCTCTTATGTTTTTTATGCCATTATGTTTCTTGTTATTACGTGGGCTCATTGGCCCTCATTCTATTGTACTGTATACATTTCTTGTTATTTTTTGCTTTTATCAAAATAAAAATTTGTTTATGGAAAAAAAAAAAATAAATAAAAAGTGTAAAAGAAATTCTAATATAATAAACAAAAATAATTTTTCAAAGTCAAAAAGTTTTATTAATAATTTGCACAGATGTACAGTTAAGAATATTGGTACCCCCCACACAAACACGTATAGTTCCCGCACGTGTATTTAAACAACAATTGCACGACACATGTTAGTTATCGCCATGAGTCATGGAGTGAGAACAATAATTCTAGGGCCATTGTTCATGGTCATTAACTTGTAAAGGGTCACCTATATAAATTTTAAGGTACTTTTTGAGTCTTGACTTGTTTGGTATCTATTTACTTGATGCAACCCCATCTTTGACACTTCACCAAAAAATGGGTATTCATATTCTGTTTGTGTGCTAAAATTCATTTTATTGTATTTTTTTTCCCTAAAAATGTACATTTGATAGAGTTGTGCAAATATTGTGCGACATACAAAATTACAACTGTCGCCATTTTATTCTACAGTGCCTCTGCTTTTAACATGTGAGTAAAAGGGAGAGAGGGAGAGGAAGAGAGAGAGGGGGAGAGGGGGAGGGGGAGTGGGGGAGATAGAGAGAGAGAGGGAGAGAGGGGGATGTAGAGTGGGAGGGGGAGAGGGAGAGGGAGAGGGGGAGAGGGAGAAAGGAGGAGAGGGAGAGAGGGGGAGGTAGAGTGGGAGGGGGAGATGGAGAGGGAGAGAGCAGGAGAGGGAGAGAGGGGGGAAGGGGAGGTAGAGTGGGAGGGAGAGGGGGAGAGGGGGAGGGAGAGGGGAAGGGGGAGAGGGAGAGGGGGAGAGGGGAAGGGGGAGAGGGAGAGGGGGAGAGGGGAAGGGGGAGAGGGGGAGGGAGAGGGGAAGGGGGAGAGGGAGAACTCTACTATTAACCCTGTGAGCTGCCCTCTGAATTGTGACTGTAGTTGGTTACATTGAACTCAGATTTTAGATTACCTGAGTGGACTTTTGTTTTTACTTCATTACTGTCTTCTAAATTTTATTAGTACTTCATGGGTTGTTAACTTGCTGTTCATCCTGTGGGTGCTGCAGTTTCTAAGCTGGGGAGCAGCTCTGCCTCTCCGTCAAGTTGACAGGGCAAAGGAGCCAGGCAGTGATCCTAGATCCCTATCTCTAAAGAGGCCTTATTTCAGAAAATACATTGGACAGAGCAAATCTTGTGACGTCACTGCATTCTCCGGCTGCTTGATTTCTTGGCGGGTTTCTCATTTGTTATCTTACTGCTGTGACTGATTGCTTTTATGTAAGTGCATCTATTTTTAAATGTGAGGAAAGATGGTGATCTGAGTGTGGATAGTTGCATTTTAAGCCAGCTGGGAGAGTTTCTCATGCATATATGCTCTGCTGTTTTGTGCTGTTGGTAAGCTGCTTTATGTTGCACACAAGCACTGGAGCCCAGCTGTCATCAGTCCCATGCACAGAGAGCACTTGTCATCACGTTCATGTACTGATCCTCAATGTTGTGGATTTGCACTGGACTTTATTCATATTTGCACAAGTTGTATATACAGGTGCCTCTCAGGAAATTAGAATATCATCAAAAAGTACATTTATTTTGGTAATTCAATTAAAAAACTGAAACTCATATATTTTAAATAGATGCGTTGCACATAGTGATATATTTCAAGCATTTTTTTCTTTTAATTTTGAAGAATATGACTTACGGCTAGTGAAAATCCAAAATTCAGTATCTCAGAAAATTAGAATATTAGACCAATAAAAAAAAGTATTTTTAATACAGAAATATTGACTTACTGAAAAGTATGTCCATGTACAGTATAGTATGCACTCAATACTTGGTCGGGGCTCCTTTTGCATGAATTACTGCATCAATGTGGTGTGGCATTGAGGGGATCAGCCTGTGGCACTGCTTAGGTGTTATGGAAGCCCAGGTTTCTTTGATAATGACCCTTAGCTCATCTGCATTGTTGGATCTGGTGTCTCTGGTCTCTCATCTTCCGCTTGATAATACCCCACAGATTCTTTATGGGGTTTAGGTCAGGCAAGTTTGCTGGCCAATCAAGCACAGTAAAACCATGATCATTAAATCAGGTATTGGTACTTTTGGCAGTGTGGGCAGGTGCCAAATCCTGCTGGAAAATGAAATCAGCATCTCCATAAAGTTGGTCAGCAGAGAGAAGCATGAAGGGCTCTAGAATTTCCTGGTAGAGGGCTGCGCTGACTTTGGACTTCATAGAACACAGTGAACCAACACCAGTAGATGACATGGCTCCCTAAATCATAACAGACTGTGGAGAATTCTGCATTTCATTGGAAATCAAGGTCCAAGAGTCTGGAGGAAGAGTGGAGAGGCACAGAATCCAAGTTACACAAGGTCCAGTGTGAAGTTTCCAGCTGCCCATAAGTAGAAAAAAACAGCCCTACAGTGTGGGGAAGTAGGTAAGGGCAGAGACCTGCTTTTTGGAGAGAAAAGTTTAGCCTGGGACAGGTTCCTGTTGAGATGGGATAGTCTGAGGACACCCTTGACACCTCCTGCCTGTGCACGATGTTGGTAAAAATTATTTATACAGCGCTGCATGTAGGCCACTGCTGCTGTATGCCCCTTGAAAACCCAAACAGTTTTGTCACCCTGAACTTCTAGGTACGTACATGTGGGAAGGTGTAGGGCCCTTTTAATTTAGAGTGCTGGGCAACTGCTGTATCAGTCCTGAACTTAAAACTAAGGGTATATAAGATGATGAGGGGTTTAATTAGTAGTTGGTTGGCATTGGAAAGCAGACCTATGGAGGGACTGCTTTTCTCAGAGAAGAGGCACCTGCCGCATCATAATGTAAGTGCTCATAATATGAGTGCTCACCTTTGGGACTTCTCCCCTTTGACCATTGTGGAACGGAATTGAGTTATCATCTATACCCAGGAAATTTAGAGCAAAGGGTGCAAAATGAAGACATTTGTGCCAACTTTGATAAGCACTGTCAGTTTCTTCTAGTGGGGCAGTTAATAAGGAAACATTGCCTGTGACAGAACAGTTGTGAATGCTGAAAATCTGTATGTTGGAAACATTATCCAATAGTAAAAGAACCCTTGTTAAGCAAGTGCCCTCCATTTTATTACATCAGGGAAATTTTCTCTTGCAAGGAGTGCATGGGAAGAAAAGTGGTGACAAACACTTAGGAGGTAATTTCATTAATAGGGTTCTGCCCTGCTTGGTTAGCTACCCTGTGGTGTCTTGGGGGCTCCAACTTTGAATCATTTGAGATCAGTTAGTGGGCCCTGAGGCATGAGCTCCCCCCCAGTGACCAAGTTTATGGAGAGTGCAGAGTTCAGGCATGCAGTCATAAACAGCCCCTAATAAAGTTATGACTTATGTCAAAGGTGTCTGCAGTGCAAAAAAATGCCCATCATATACAAACATGCCTCCCCCTCATTCCTTCTTACAATGCATGCTCTCTGCCTATGTGATTTATTGATTTGACCAAGCACTGTCACCTAGGAAGAAGGGGTTGTAATATGTAAACAAAAAAACTTCTTAAGTTTGTATTTGGATGGTATCTTTGGGGTGTGATGGAATGGACAACCAGGACAAAAATTACAAACAATGTGTTCACTGGTTTAAGCCTAAGCCCTTCTCTGAGCCCACTACATCCTCCCCTACCTACACTGGTGCCTAAAAGGCGGGCAAGAAAATATTACAGTAAATCATGTGAAAAGATCTTGTAGTCCTGTCTAGGTGCTTTTTGAGGATTCTATAAAATTAAGATTTAAGGGTATATAAAACTTAGAGAACAGGTAAGCAGGTGAATATACAGTATTTTCTGACTTCAGCACAGCTACAGAGTTTTCTGGATACCATGAATATTTTTCTGACATTTCTGATTTGCACTATATGCTGACTCCTTTTACTGTCTTGTGCATCTTCTTTCTATATAGCTGTCAGTTTTACCGTGATGTCATAGGTAGTCTATGTGATGGATTTACAGAGCTGGTGGGTGATTGTGGAGATTCCAAGGTGCATGTTTTAGAGGTTAATGAAGTGAGATGAGCTCACTGTGAAAGAGTCATCTTAGGACAGGCGAGACAGTTGGAGACTGACAGAGGAGAGACTGTGGAGAAGCCCGGGTCATGTTACGTTTTTCTCTGGTTATGTTAGGATCTTGTACTCTTAACTATGCAACTTCATACTTCAGACATGCGTGTGTTGGCTAAGGAACACAAGTTTATTCAAGTGGTAAGGGAAGCCGTCATATACTCTCTAAACATTTCAAGTGAATTTTTTTCAAGAGATATAATTAACAAGCAGAAAGTGGAACTAAGTTCTAACACATTTTTTTTCAGAATGGGGAAGGATTAGGACCTTTTTTTGGAAGTAAGAGGTAATCTCCTCAAAGTCACGACAGTTTCACCCAGAACAGGCGCTCCTATATTAGTGGGAGATTTCCCTTCTGCACCTGTTCCAGGCTACAACTTTAGATACCCCATACATTATTTCACTGAGATAATGTTAACCAGGACGGAAAGTGCAACTGACTGGTTTTCCGGCATCCAATTTTCATGACAGGATAGTTTGACTGGCTCTCAATGGAGCCGGTTCACACACCTCCGGGGTGGCCGCGATCCGCATTTGAAAGGGTCCTGTGCATCTTTGGCTCTGATTTAGGTGCGAGTTCATGCAGAAATTCGGACCTGATTCGCACCTGAATTGGTGAACAGGGGTCCACCAGACTCCCTGCTGTGAGCCGCTACCGCAGCATGTGTGAACCCAGCCTCACTGACTATTCATGCCTTGTTCTGTACTATATTAATCTATTTTATACAGCACTTATGGTCCATGTATACAAATATATGTGAATTCAACTAATATATATATATATATATATATATATATATATATATATATATACGCACTGTATCTATTGATATGTCACATTCAGAGGGCCATACAAATTCACTGTAGTAGTCTGTGCTGCAGCACTATCCTGTTCTAGGTGCTGCTGGAACAACTTGCCATCTGTACACTGAACATATAGCAAAAAAGGAAGAAGACAAAGGGCGCCAGGTCACAATATAGTATGAGAAATATGACAATTTATTGTAGTGACTTACATGTACAAACAATCCAAAATACAGCCAGTAAACCATGAACAACGGTACTCGCAATGGGAAACCGGAAGTGATGTCAGCGACCTGTCAGTTCCTCCACGGAGCTGCCTGATGAAGGAGGAGGACCTCCGAAACGACGTTGCGGCCCGCCCTCCACACTCTATCCAGCTCTCTGGTTCCTGTCAGACTCCGTGGAGGAACTGACAGGTCGCTGACATCACTTCCGGTTCCGGTTCACTGCTTCCATCGACCCTGCTGTACACAGACATCTGCAAGGCTGCCCATCCAGGGAGCCTGCGCCACCTACAGCAGCAACCGGCACCTGTATCATAGACACTGCCACACAGCACAGGACCGTTCAGCAGGTCCCCGGATCTGATCATCCCGGATGTGTCCCATTGTGAGTACCGTTGTTCATGGTTTACTGGCTGTATTTTGGATCGTTTGTACATGTAAGTCACTACAACAAATTGTCATATTTCTCATACTATATTGTGACCTGGCGCCCTTTGTATTCTTCCTTTTTTGCTATATGCCTGGAGGGTCCCTCACCTCCCGAGGAGCTGCCTGCACTCTATATGCCACATACATCTTGATTTGGACTCCATGGCCATCCACTACAAGGAATCATCTACACTGTGATTTTTTCAGGACTGTGGAAGGACTTCGTTCATAGATGAGGTTTTTGCACTCCCATCTTTGACTTGTTTGTTATATATACATTTGCCCCCCCCCCCCTTCCTTTAGAATTTTTTGGTTTACCATTTTATATGTTTATATATGCTTGTGTGTGTTTTTTGCACATATGGTCTATGCATTTACCTTCCACTGTGAGTCAGTGAGCGCTGACTTTTGTGTACACTGAACATAGGGAGTTGTTTGCTCCTGTAAATGTTTTGTATTTCTTTCAACGAATACGAGATGTTCTCCAATTGGACAAGGCAGAAAGATGGCAGGAGCAGATGACATCACAATCACCACCTTATCTAAATAAACAATTCCTGGAGTTGAGCTTTAAAGTGGACATCGTTTTTTTTTTTTTGTATTGAGCTCAGCTAAAAAGAATAAGTAAGAGTTCTGGCAAATCTGCTCACAAGCCTTAATGACCGTAAAAAAAGTTAAGCTATAAAGCCCATTTCCAGACATCATTTTTTAAAAAGTTTTCCATAAAGTAAGAGTGCATTAGAACTATTCCTCCATTGGGTAGGTATATCTTTACTTAAATCCTTATAACACACTAGAACCGGAAATGAAGAGAATTGCATTTACAGGGAAAGAAAAACACAAATAAAACCCAACAAAAGTTCTTCTACCCTTTCCTCACTCTACTGAAACATTTTGTTGTAGTCTCTTGCTCCATTTCTATTCCTCTAGATCCTGTCACCGGGACATGAAGTGTGGGTGAAACTCCCCAAAGGGGACACAGGTAGCAATACCCTTCCCCACTCTATAAAAGTCTAACAAAAAAAGTTGTATGGAGCTAGGCTTTATATATTTTCCTTCTTTCTCCATAAAATTATATTTTGGGTTGACAGGATGTTGAAGAGAGTGGACTACCTCATTAACATACCACTGATTTTGAAATAACTTATTCAAAATTTGAAGATCACCAGTTATTTAGGTACAGCCCAGCTCTAGGAGTAGTAAAAAAATAAAGCACGGTTGCATGTTCCCTGTAATCACAAGAAAGACATGTGGCTTTGCTTACTAGAAAGCCATGTGGTTTAGCTTTCAGTTGCACGGTAATTGAGAAAATCACACACCTAATTCTACCGTAACGGCCTGTTGTCCACCAGCGTCCCTACGGTGTCTCTCTTTAGCGCTAATCACTGCTGACAGCTTGGTCACTGACATACCCCTTTACCCTTTTATATTGAATGACAGCAGCCCACCAAAGCAATGGCAGATTTTAACCTAGAATAAAAGATATCTAGAAGGGTTGTTTCTAAATAGCATTTGAAGATTCTTGTTCTGCAGCTAGTATGGTACAATATAATCACATTCTTGGACGCCTGGGGCCTTGCGCCTTGGGGAGCCTAGATCTGAGCTTTATTTCAAATATCAGCCTGTTCAAAACTTTAAGTTTTTTTTTAATACCTGTTGGGTATGATTTCTCTCATTTTATAATTTGATGGGATCACAGTGTATTTCAAATTAAAAGATATGTTTACTTATTACCATGAAAGCAGACTTCTCAGTACAGAAAGATAATGCACTTTATGAACAACGTAAAAGAACACAATGAAATGGTGAGTTACTTCTACACTACAACTGTCAATCAGAAACTTCTATAAAACATTTTAGAGAAAAGACTGTCCAATCAAACTAAATGCAAAGGCAAGAACGAGGTGACAACCCATGACACAAGCATCTCTGATGGATGAAATGAAAATGACAGCAAAGGGAATACATATTTTTGTCATTTATTTTACAATCCAACTGTTGTAAAGTTATCTTATCCATTGTGATAGAAAGAATTTGACAGTTTTTCAGTCTCTTGTTGAAATGTTAAAGAGAAACTTCAATATTGACCAAAGGCTCTGTGATTCACCCCTTTCTAAGTTCACCTGCTTGAATTCAGTTAAATATATTCAGTGTATCTCTGAACATTCTGCGATGCTGTAAAATTTTGTGATGGAAAAAAGATAAAGAAATTCAAATGAAGGGAAAAAATACTAATATCAAAGATGTAAGCACTCACTAAAGAGCTGTCAAAATACAGGTTACTGTGCCTAGAGCTCTCATTTCAACAAGAGCTCTCCGTTCAGCAGAGCTTATGCCTGCTGTTTACAGAATTAAGGGTCTGACTCAACATGGAGCATGTTGGGCCTCTGCAGAGAGACCACTGCTTCCATTTAGAGAGCAAGGGTCTTTCCCTACAGCTTGCTGGCTGGAGACAGCAAACTGTAAGGGCTTATGCGAACAGCTGCAAGATGACATGCACAGTAGGGTGACTAGATGTCCCTGGTTAAGGGGACAGTCCCCGATTTTATGGGGCTGTCCCTGGGGAAACAAAAATTCTCCAGTTAAAAGAATGTGACCCTGTTTTTTTTTTTTTTTTCATGCTTTAATAATGGTGTTCCCGCCCCATGCACCTGCAGGGTATTCTGTCTTAGCAAGATTTCTGTAATTGGCCTGGAGGAGTAGGGGAGGAGGAGTCTGTCTGCTCCCAGCTGCGTCTGAGCTTATTGATAATGTCACATACTGATGTAATATGGTCTACCTGGTCCCTCCCCTATCGGCTTGCGTAGACATTTTTGCAGAGGAAAAAGGAAATTTATTATTTTCTGCCTTGCTCTTCTTCATGATGGTGAGCTGCAAGATAATTCTGGGTCAGGAGCCAGTAAGTCACCACTACACTAGGGTGCAGGGCTCGAACAATTGGATGGGTAGGCTTCCAGGAGGAGCAACTGCCCTCTGCATAGTGTTATAATGTGGGGGAGGGGAGTGCCATGTAGTAAATCAATACCAGTAGACACCAATGGCACTTTGTTACATTACTATACTGAACTGGATTGGGACTGGGGAAGCCTTTGCTGGCAGCCAACTCTATTTGCAACCTGGGACAAGCCATGTCACAACAGTGTGTTGGTGAGAGAGGCATGGGGGTGCTGGAGAGTTAACATGCCTCGTCTGATGGCACAGACTTCTCCCCATCCTGCAAGTATATGGTGCCTTCTGCAGCTGTACAGATGCTCCCACTAATAAATGGTGGATTGTGGGCACTCACTAACAGTGCCATGCCAGGGTACGGTGAGTACAATTATGGGAAGAAAGGGGATTTGGGCTGAAGGTGCTTTTGTCATGCAGCGTTGTGATAGGAGGAGGTAGGAATTTTTTGGGAGACCCTCTGTGCTTTACTTACTTTATACACTCTTGACCCAGAGCAAAGAAGGCTTAGGTATTTCTAAACCATACCATTTCCACTGTTAGCCCACATTGACCACCCAACATTTGGTGTAGCATTCTTTGTGTGCGCTATGATCTCTGCCACCCTACTATACAGCATACATAAGTGTTCAGAACCTCTGTAAAAACATCCTCAGGCCCAAAAGCTGCTGCGTGCAACCAACCATTTGTAGCAAGTTAAGATTAGGCTGTAAGCTGTTATGCGCCAGTACTGATGTAAAGCACAGTGTCACATAGCTGGTGGAGAAGCCTAATGTGATGAGGAAGGCCACCTCTGTGGTTCCAGACAAGTAAGGAAAAATTAAGGACAGGCCATTCTTCCTTGGAATCTCCCCATTTGGGTATGGACTGGCCAGGCCGCATTTCCCCCTCAAGAAAGACGCTGTCTGTACATCTGAGACCTGCACTGCTACAAGCTGCCCTTAAATACTGTGAAGAAATTTTGCTAAGATGGGTTACCCTGCAGCCGCCTGGGCCAGGGACACTATTTTTAAAGCTTAACCTTAGGGACCCTGATAGAGTGGACAGGTGGCACAAGAACACAGACTGGCACAAGTGCCTGTTGATCTTGCTACCAGCAGAGCTGAGCAGGGCGTTCAAACTGGGGCAGATGGAAGCTGACAGTGGACCACAGCAGGATAGATGCTGGGTGATGGCAGGTAGGAAACAGGCTGGAACAGACAGGTACTGTTTGGCAGAAGTCAAGTGGTAAACAGGCACTGGCTGGTAGTAGACAGGTGACGAGCAGGTGCTGGCTTGTCAGCAAGTAGGTAAAAATCAGGTACAGTCTGGTAGCAGGTAGGTGCTTGAAGCAGATTGCTAGTGGGTAGAAGAGCAGCGGAATCAGACATGCCGGGTCAGAGACTGTTAATCTGATCATGTACAAGTACATGACAAGTTTTTTTTCCACCTTTTCTTGGTTGGACTGGATGGACATGTGCGTTTTTTCAATCAGACTAACTATGTAACCATAAGTAACATAGAGAAGAGCGTGGTCAGGATGCAGGAGTTGGTATCACATCAGCAGTACAGTGGCAACAGGAGCAGGCATTAGCAGAGGTCAGAAAGCCAGTGAAGTCAGTGCAGGCAGAGTTCCAGGGATGGTCAGGACAAGCTGGGATGGTAACTGGTATCAGATGCAGGTAAACGGTCATAGATCACATGGGAAATGCTGTAGATGAGACACCACTGAACCTGAGCACTGACTCAGTTAAA
The DNA here is from genome assembly GCF_965119305.1 of Pelophylax lessonae. NCBI lineage: Eukaryota > Metazoa > Chordata > Amphibia > Anura > Ranidae > Pelophylax > Pelophylax lessonae. The sequence continues at coordinate 121,031,723 of NC_138770.1, forward strand.
AACCCTGCATGTGTATGAGAAATTGCGTATGAGCGTGAGCATGCAGATGCATGAGCATGTGTGCCTTTTCTAAGTCTGCACATAATGCTGGCCTTTGACTGTGTACAAAAATCCACCTAGAAGACCCATTGTGCCTGCTGGCATGCCCTTCCTGACATATGGGTGCACACCAGTGTTGCCAACTGTCAGTATTTTTACTGGCAGACAGTAAAACGGGCACTTTTCTCCTGCTAGTAAATGCCAGTGACAGGAAAAGTTTGCCAGTAAAAAATATGGCTGTGACTCTCGGCTTGGAACTGGGCATGCACAGGTACGTTACGGAGTCGGTCAAGACCATCCAAGTGCCTGCTACAGTGTATTCGGGCAGTGCTGGCGGGGGGGGGGCAAGGTGTGGGGGAGGCAGTGCCTGAGCTTGTTGTGTGATGTTGTGGTGCAAGGGAGCAGAGCCAAGTGGCTGGAGCCTCGTGTGCGGGTCTGCAGGACAGGAGCAAAGCAAGCTGGGAGTGAGACCAGTGACATTACTGCAGTAATGCTAAAAATATGTACTGTTACTGTAATAATGACATTGGCAGGGAAGGGGTTAACCTAGGGGTGATCAAAGGGTTAAGTGTAAGCCTAGGGGAGAGTTTTGTAACTGTATGGGGAGGGACTTGTGAAATGATCATAGAGACCTGTGATCCTATATTGAAGGATCACAGGCGTTCTGTGATCATTTCAGAGAGAAGAACGGTCAGCTGCGATTACAATAGCTGACCGTCCTCTCTCAGCGGGGAGCGATCAGTCTCTCTCCACATCAGGTGGTCCCTTCAGTCCACTCCAGTCCAAACACAACTGACAAGTTGTGTTTGGACTGGAGTGGACTGAAGGGACCACCTGATGTGGAGAGAGACTGTCACTGTGACTCAGGAGGGGATGTGTCATGTCGGTGAGGTGTAATCATCATCTGTGCTGCTGCACACTGTTGTTAGTGTCACTGTAAGAGCCAATTTCATGTGTGTGTGCCGCCCTTTCTAATTTCTTGCCCTCCTGAGTCCTGTCCCTGAGCTACTTATTATATCGTAAATCAATTAGGAAATATGTTTTTTTTGCCTTAACCGGTTCCCGACTGCGGCAGGCTGGCTCTCCTGCGCGAACCGACGTAGCTCTACGTCGGTCGCGAGCAGGGTGCTGGAGGGCGAGCCGCCGGGCACAGGCGATCGCTCCCCGCTGAGAGAGAAGAACAGTCAGCTATTGTAAACACAGCTGACCACAGCCGAATATATAAATAAAAATTACTTAAATCTTTTCCCTAGTTTGTAGACGTGATAACTTTTGCGCAAACCAATCCAAATACGCTTATTGTGATTTTTTTTTACCAAACATATGTAACAGAATACAAATTGGCCTAAAAAGATGAACATTTTTTGATTTTTAATTTTTTTTTGGGGAATGTTATATAGCAGAATGTGAAAAATATTGTTTATAGCGCAAAAAATAAAAATTGCACAGGTGATCAAATACCACCAAAAGAAAGCTCAATTTGTTGGAAAAAAAAGGACATCAATTTTATTTGGGTACAGCGCCGCACGACTGCGCCAATCATCCGTTAATTTATTGCAGTGCCGTATCACAAAAAATTGCCTGGTCATTAAGGGGGCAAATCCTTCCAGTCCAGAAGTGGTTATTATCTAAATATCTACCTTGAATTACATTGCTAATTGCAAAGCGTACTTGTTTGTAGCATTTAAAACTGTAATTTTGTAACTTTTGGAAATGTCAGTAAAAACTTGGCTGTGCCACTAAATGATGGGTGTCGTGTCAGTAAATTTAAGTCTGGTAGGTTGGCAACACTGATGCACACACGGACGAGACTGTCTTTAGTTGGGGCACATACATGTGCGCATGCTTTGTGCAAGTACCAGTGTATACTCATGTACAGCATTATCAATGTATTATCTGTATGTAGCTGTGCACACTATATATATTTTTTTTGCTTGTTTATTTGTATTCGGTCTGACCAGACTTCTGAGGTTGAGCATCCCACCCCCCACACACACCTGTACTCTATCAGAGTCCACCATCAAGTAGATATAAGAGGAGCATAGGCGGCTCTCTAATTAGGCAAATTAGGCGGTCGCCTAAGGCCTCGCACCTACAGGGGCCTCGCGGCCAGTGGCGGAGCCACAACATTTAGAAGGGCGCAGTCAGGGAAATCTCTGAAGTAAAAGATTGTTTTAAATCCTCGGATATAAAAGTTGCAGCAGTGTGCTGCAGTCCCTTCACTGCGGCTGCCAGATGTCTGTTGTCCGCTGACACTTATTCCACCTTCTCTGCCTGGGGATTGGCCATCTGATCATGTAATCCTAAGATGTGGATGAATCGGTGGGCGTGTACCTGCATCAGTAGGAAGTGACTGCCCGGTCAGCTCACTCTATCATTGGTTGTTGCTCTGGGAGGAGAGCTCTGCCCTGGCCCAGGAACATACAGGTAACCAGGCCCCCGACTTGTCACTCTGCAGGCTGGTCATAGATTTGTGGTGTCTACTACGCAAAGGGGGTGAGTAGCCCCAGGGAAGTTGGAAGAGTTTTAGAATAGTTGGTGGAGGAGGAGGAGAAGAAGGCCCTGGGTGGCTGGGGGAGGAGAGGGTGGTTGGAAGAGAAGGAGAGGGCCCCTGGGTGGCTAGGGGAAAAGGAGAGGCCCCCTGGGTGGCTAGGGGAAAAGGAGAGGGCCCCTGGGTGGCTAGGGGAACAGGAGAGGGCCCCTGGGTGGCTAGGGGAAGAGGAAAGTGCCCCTAGGTGGCTGAAGGATAAGGAGAGGGCCCCTGGGTGGCTGAGGGAGGAGGAGGGGACTCCTGGGTGGCTGGGGGAGAAGGAGATGGCCCCTGGGTGGCTGAGAGAGAAGGAGATGGCCCCTGGGTGGCTGGGGGAGAAGGAGATGGCCCCTGGGTGGCTGGGGGAGAAGGAGAGGGCCCCCTGGGTGGCTTGGGTAGAAGGAGAGGGGCCCCTGGGTGGCTTGGGGAGAAGGAGAGGGCCCCTGGGTGGCTGGGTTAGAAGGAGAGGGCCCCTGGGTGGCTGGGGGAGAAGGAGAGGGACCCTGGGTGGCTGGAGGAGGAGAAGGAGAGGGTCCCTGGGTGGCTGGAGGAGAAGGAGAAGGCCCCTGGGTGGCTGGAGGAGAAGGAGATGGCCCCTGGGTGGCTGAGAGAGAAGGAGATGGCCCCTGGGTGGCTGAGAGAGAAGGAGATGGCCCCTGGGTGGCTGGGGGAGAAGGAGATGGCCCCTGGGTGGCTGGGGGAGAAGGAGAGGGCCCCCTGGGTGGCTTGGGTAAGAGGAGAGGGCCCCCTGGGTGGCTTGGGGAGAAGGAGAGGGCCCCTGGGTGGCTGGGTTAGAAGGAGAGGGCCCCTGGGTGGCTGGGGGAGAAGGAGAGGGCCCCTGGGTGGCTGGAGAAGGAGAGGGACCCTGGGTGGCTGGAGGAGGAGAAGGAGAGGGTCCCTGGGTGGCTGGAGGAGAAGGAGAAGGCCCCTGGGTGGCTGGATGAGAAGGAGAGGGGCCCCTGGGTGGCTGGGGGAGAAGGAGAGGGCCCCTGGGTGGCTGAGGGAGGAGGAGGGGACTCCTGGGTGGCTGGGGGAGAAGGAGATGGCCCCTGGGTGGCTGAGAGAGAAGGAGATGGCCCCTGGGTGGCTGGGGGAGAAGGAGATGGCCCCTGGGTGGCTGGGGGAGAAGGAGAGGGCCCCCTGGGTGGCTTGGGTAGAAGGAGAGGGGCCCCTGGGTGGCTTGGGGAGAAGGAGAGGGCCCCTGGGTGGCTGGGTTAGAAGGAGAGGGCCCCTGGGTGGCTGGGGGAGAAGGAGAGGGACCCTGGGTGGCTGGAGGAGGAGAAGGAGAGGGTCCCTGGGTGGCTGGAGGAGAAGGAGAAGGCCCCTGGGTGGCTGGAGGAGAAGGAGAGGGCCCCTGGGTGGCTGGAGGAGAAGGAGATGGCCCCTGGGTGGCTGGGGGAGAAGGAGATGGCCCCTGGGTGGCTGGGGGAGAAGGAGATGGCCCCTGGGTGGCTGGGGGAGAAGGAGAGGGCCCCCTGGGTGGCTTGGGTAAGAGGAGAGGGCCCCCTGGGTGGCTTGGGGAGAAGGAGAGGGCCCCTGGGTGGCTGGGTTAGAAGGAGAGGGCCCCTGGGTGGCTGGGGGAGAAGGAGAGGGCCCCTGGGTGGCTGGAGAAGGAGAGGGACCCTGGGTGGCTGGAGGAGGAGAAGGAGAGGGTCCCTGGGTGGCTGGAGGAGAAGGAGAAGGCCCCTGGGTGGCTGGAGGAGAAGGAGAGGGGCCCCTGGGTGGCTGGGGGAGAAGGAGAGGGCCCCTGGGTGACTGGGGGAGAAGGAAAGGGCCCCTGGGTGGCTGGGGGAGGAGGAGAGGCCCCCCGTGACGCCAGAGTCAGTTGCCAGGGAAGAGAGTGGAGCTGAGCCAGTCCTGCATATCTGACATCAAAGCCAAACGTGGTGGAGCTGGAGCCCTTTGCCCTACACAATGACAGCACCGAGGTGGAAGGTGAGGGGTAGCGGGGCTGTGACATTATATAGCATATGGACTCTGTACATTATTGGTAGTTTAGGTTGGAGTTGTCCATTAGATGTTTAACTCTTTTGTTCCCCCCCCCCCAGCTGTGAGGAACTGAGGAATGACAGCTTACTATGCTGGGACTTATAGTGCCCTAGAATGTGGAGGACTGAGGAATCCTCAGTCCCTCACAGAGGGCACTACAAGTTCCAGAATAGCAGGCTGCCATGCCTTAGTCACCACAGAGGGCACTACAAGTCTTAGCATAGCAGTCAGTAGTTCCTCAGTCCCCTACAGATAGCAGTACAAGTCCAAGCATAACAGGCTTCCATTCCTCAGGGAGGAATGGCAGTGCACTATACTGGAATCTACAGTGCCCTCTGTGGGGACTCAGGTATGGCAGCCTGCTATTCTGGAACTTGTAGTGCCCTCTGTGAGGGACTGAGGATTCCTCAGTCCTCCACATTCTAGGGCACTATAAGTCCCAGCATAGTAAGCTGTCCCTAGACTGTGGCGGACTGAGGAAGGGAAGTGTAAGGGGTTCTCTGGAAACTCTGATGCAAGGGGCAGCTTTGGTGACCACAGAGTTCCCTTTTACACCAGAGTCCCAAGCTTTCCCCCTCAAATCAGGGTTCCCAGAACTCTCCTTACATCAGAGTCCCCAAATTCCCCCCTTAATCAGGGATCCCAGAACTCCTCTTACATTAGAGTCTTCAGAGTTCCCTCTTACAGTGTAAGGGAGAAACTCTGGAGACTCTGATGTAAAGGGGGCTCTGTGAAATTTGATTTAAGAGGGGGACTCTAATGTTAAGAGGAATTCTGTGGACTCTGATGTAAGGAGGAGATGCTGGGGGGAATCTGATTTAAAAGGAGAACTCTTATGTAAGGGGGGACACTGAACTCTGATGTAAGGAGGGACTCAGGGAATCATGACCTATAGGGAAACGCTGGGGACTGTGATGTAAGAGTAGACATATATATATATATATATATATATAGATACATACCCGATGTTTAATGATCTTTGATTAAAGAAGAGGAATTCTGTGGACTCTGATGTAAGGAGGAGATGCTGGGGGGAATCTGATTTAAAAGGAGAACTCTTATGTAAGGGGGGGACACTGAACTCTGATGTAAGGAGGGATTCAGGGAATCATGACCTATAGGGAAACGCTGGGGACTGTGATGTAAGAGTAGACATATATATATATATATATATATATATATATATATATATATATATATATATATATAGATACATACCCGATGTTTAATGATCTTTGATTAAAGAAGAATTGGTTAGAGAAAATTCTAGAAACTGTGAATTCATAGTACAAAGGTTAAGGCTCTTCATATATGCAATTTATAGTTAATTTTTATTGCTTGAATTATTTTTCCCATTATGGGTGTGAGTGGGGCCTCATGTCCAACTTTTGCCTGCCTTAGGCCTCACAAAGCCTAGAGCCGCCTCTGAAGAGGAGTCCTTTGTAGTGCATTGGCACATCTATCCCAGCAAGGAGTGTTGTCTCCAAGGGTTAGAGAGGCTGGATTCACCCCTTTTTTATGGATAGTGTAGGACCCACTGATAATGGGGTACTTTGACGCAGTGGTGGGCTTGAGCACGATATGGCCATATGGTGGGACTAAATCCCCATTTTTATTTATGGATTGTCTCCATGTTTGATAGTCATTTCTTTTGCATGGTTGCGCTATTCTTTTTTAATATACATGTTGCTTGGTCCATAGCTGCACCGGCTTTAGATATACATGTTCAGGGTTTGCTCCCCCAATTTGTTGCTTGTTTAGCTGTGCACACTAGCATTGGATTTTTAAGACACAGGACAGGCACAGGACAGGCAGTTGATGTCAGGTAGAGTCACATTTACTGAAGCTTACAGGGACAAGCAGTGACCTAATGATCAGGCATTTGTAGGTGGGGTGCAGCGCAATGCGGCCACAATAATTCACAGTCTGGTGCAATAATAAACTTGCATTAAAGCAATGCAGCAACAATTCACAACAATCTCGGTGGTAAGACTGCCCAACCAGGTGCACTCACATTTAAAGCAACAAGAACAGAGAGGGTTCTAGCGAGAGTGACAGCACCTGTAGAGAGGGACAGAATGTGGCCTGGCCATCAGATGCACAATCAGGAAGCTATGCAGAAGAGCTGCGACCCCTATGCCTTCCCTTCTCATCAGGAACCTTTCACTACCTCTGGTACTGTCCCAAACAGACAGGGTAACTTTCCCTAAACTACCCACTCTCATGAAATGCGCCAAATCCCAGGAGGCAGGGCCTTAAATAGCTCTGCCTAACTCAAGATGGCTGCCAGAGTCACATGGGGTAACAGCATCCATCACTTATGCAGTGACCCAGGAAGCCATAGAGCAACCAAGTTCCTCCTGACTTCCTCTCCAGCTGCAGAGCCACTGCGATTGAGTGCCACCTACAATGGAGAAAACGATCTGCACCTGGCTTCACACTCAAATACACAATGTACTCATAAAAAAATGTATTTTTCCTCTTGGTGACATCATAGGCACACCACAGCATGAACGAACCTGCATTTTACAATTTAAGCCAGCACATAACAGTGGCATAAGCCTACTGACAGCCCATTTAGCACAAGGTAATATCTGCCAGCACTAGGGATGTCTATAAAGTCAGGCATCACTTGACATTGCTAGAAGGGATCATGACTATTCACAATGGTTTCCCACAAAACTGCTATATCTTCCTGCTAGAGCTGCTTTACCAAAGCACCAAGCTATCAGTAAGGATGAACTCAAACAAAAAGTAAAATCTGTACTGAAAGTCCATTCTGTTTTTTTTTCCTCATAAGTATTTAATTTCAATAATTATAATTAAATAATTGACTTTAGTATTTGCTTGTTTGTTTTAGAACAGAATTTTAAAGACATGTACATCCCTGTTACCTGTGTCGGAGGTTCCCGCATTACATAGGTATCAATGGTGAAGTGCCGCCATTAGTAAGTTATCATCAGTAACCCCTTTGAAGTTGCTAGCAGTGGTAAAGCGCCCTCATTATGTTATTGTCAGTAGTGTGGTGCTCCTATTAAGTTATTGTCACAGGTGACCTTAGAAGACATTGGAAGAAAGTATAAGGTCAGTCAGGAAGGCAAGAAGACTGATACATTTTAGACACTGTTCCTGTATGTTAAGGGTTGACAGAATTCCGGTGCCAGTGTTTAGAGAAGTCTAATCTGCAACAATTTGCTCTGGTTCCAGAGGGCTACTCAGTCACTCAATGTGAACAAGCAACATCTAAGCTGTGGTCATTCTGGCACACATGTGTGGCCTTCAGTCTTCATGCAGCATGCGAAAGGCCATAATGCTAAACATTGGAAAAACAGCTGTACATCCTGCTGGAGTAATGACTCCCAACTTGGCCTTCAATTCCTATGAAAAATACATGTCAATGACAAAGTAAAGATGACAAAACCTCAAATACCTGTCAACTTTTGATTGAAGGGGGCTATGTATACCTTCAAGAACATTCTTGCTCCTTCTCTGGCACCATCAAAAGCAGCAAAAGCATTTGCAGAAAATTCAACTGCTGCAACTTGTACAACCTCATCCATAATTTACTTATCACCACATTATTTGACTGTGGAGGTGTTTAACCAGCATCATAGGTAGGCCTTAGATGAGTCAAAACTAAATGAAAATTCTTGGTTGATCGTTTTTGCATCATTCGTGCTGCAATTGAAAGTGCCTGATCCTTGAATAAATGTTTTTCGGCTTAGAAAATCAACTGCTGTCATTATACTGCTTAATTGAGGAAGCACTGTATTTCTCCCTCAGGTCACCAGCCCCATGGAAGTTCTCTCCTCAGGGACTAGTGGCCTAATGAACATCTCTGATTTGTCTTCTTACTGTTTGCTCTAACCTGCTCAACATGTATCCTGAGTAATCCGCATCAATGTTTTGCTCCTGATTAGTGTTTATACTTTCCAAGTTAATGGCTACAATGCTGCTCTTAGCTTCTCTGTAAGTTCTTGAATACAGCCTAAGCGACGTTTACTCTACTATGTTCTGTTTGATAAAATAACAATAAAAACAAAGCTTAAAAAAAAAAAAAAAGAAAGTGCCTGATCCAACATACTGGATTTTGTTAAGAAAAACAAAACAAATGATGGCACAATTGTATGCGCCATTTTCGTTTTTTTTTAATATAATCTTTATTTTGGTTTGACATTACAAAAGAGAAAAGGCACATAGAAAAGAGCGTTATTACGTGCAGTTAGTAGAAATGCTTATTATAGTAACTAAAAGGTTCTTACTCTCAATGCATGTAAACAAAAATGCTATACCCCATGCGCCAGGAATGTACATAAAAATAAAAGACAAAACAATTCCTAAAGGTAACACAGTTGTACGTTTATTGGCACTCATAAGTTCCACAGCAAAACTAGATAGCCCTTAGGCAGACTAATATGAGTGGTACCAAACTGTACATGGTCTGTACATCCTCCACACTACTGTCTAGTCTGTGGGTAGGGCAGCAGAGTTTGAGGTGCCTCCCCACGGTGACTGGTCACTAATGGCGCTTTTCCACTGCATGGAACCGAACGGTTCGGCTCGCTTTTGTGCTTTTCCACTGCTAGTACCGCATGGTACGGTGTAGGAACGGTTCGGTACGGTACGGTACGGCGGCGCTTTTCCACTACATGGAACCGAACGGTACGTTTGACTGAAACAGTACCACCTCGATTGTGGTTCCAAGAGGTACCATACCGGTACCATATCCCACAATTCTTTGCATGCAGCTGACTGTTTGTCACTACTAGCCACTGATTGGTCAGAGAATCGTTGTTATCCCACCCACTTACTTTAGTGCTACTTTAGTGGAAAAGCAAACCATACCAAACCATACCGAACCGTTCCAACACCGTACCATGTGGTACCATGCAGTGGAAAACCAAACCGGGCCAAGCAGGGCCGAGTAGAGCCGAGCCGGTACTTGCAGTGGAAAAGTGCCATAAGTCACAGCAGGGGGACAGACAAATAGATAATCACGGAAACACACCAGACATAAACAAAATGCTAAATTAAAAAAAAAAAAAAAAATGAAAATAAAACCCTCCTTAATGTAGCACTGCCCCCATATGGGCTGCTGAGTATAGATTTCCCTGGACCTCCCTCTGGTTATCCTGCAACCAGATGCTTGGGTATTTTCCACTCGACCAGGTGCACATTCATCTGCTAGTTATCCAATGACCAGTCTAGGGGATTTGTTTTTTTGTATTTATTGGTAGAAGTTGGATAGGAGAAGGGATTAGTGGCGGGATACTCCAACTTTAACTATGCACAGATGAGGACAACTCTCACTTGGCCTCACTTGGCAGAACTGAATAGCAGACCCTCTGCTGAACCATACAGCATTTTTATGGAAGAATAAGCCCCTTGCTTGCTCTGGCAGCAGACTCAATGAAATCTGATTCTTCAGGACACTAACCAGTATCCCCTTTAGCTGGCACCTGTCCACTGACATTACTTAGCTCGAAGAGATGGCCCTCACAGAACAGACCCCTAGACTTAGGTGTGTACTCACAGTAGCCAGGAACAGATTCTTCTAGTTGTATCTCCCTCCCAGTGCTCTGCTGGACAGCTGGGTTGCAGCTTCTGTGACTCTGGCCCTAAGGTCGACCACCTGAGTCCGCACGGCAGCCTGTACATAAGAGGAGCAGCAACTCCCTCTTCCTCTGGGACCCTGCTCTCCAGCCGTAGACCCCATGCACATGTGCTCTCTTGGTATAAATACAGTCACCCAGTATGCCTTAAGGCACTTTCCTCTGACAATGGCCAGGGTTGTATCTACACCCATGCTTCCATTTGTCAGGTTTCCTCCCACTGTCCAATATGCACCTTCTTATTTGATCAGTGTAAAACAGTCAGACACCATAAGCAGCATCTGATCACACTGAGCAGACCTTATCAATAGATCACTGCTCCCTGTTAGGCAGAGAGCACCTAAATTATGCTCCCACTACGCCCATGTCTAGCACAATGGAACTAGAGGCCTCTTCCAAAAGAGGAGAAAGGAAGGGTTCATGTAATTAGATTTGTTGGTTCACTTGGATAAGTTGCAGAAGTGAGGGGTCAGCTAAGGCTCATTTTTGTTTTTTCATTGTTAGAACTTTCGGTTTTCGACTCCTCTATGGCCGGTCATAGGCAACAGATAGACAAGATGCTGACTGTTTATCCAAGCTGCTCTGTGTTCTTTAGGAAAATAACCAATGACCTTGCATGCTAATTTTTTCAATAGCCCATCCTTAGCCAGTTCACCATGCAGTCTACATTGTGTCTTCAAAAAAAATTGTGTGACAGCTGGCAATACCATTGATAAAAGCAACACATGTATAAAAGGTCTTACTTGTATATTAATGAATTAAACATGGTTCATACCACAGTTTCAGTCACCTATTTCAGTGCTGATATAATAGACGCTACCATGTTGACTGCCACATCAATGTGTCAGATAAGTAAAAAAATTGTATTTCCTAAAAACTATATTTTTTATTCACATTTATCCTCAATGCCACTCTGTTTACCGGTTGTTAAAGGTGCTGCTGCTTACTCACTAGAGCCACCACTGTTGTCACCTTTGACTGCTCAGTGATCCAGCCACTGCCATTGTATGCCCCTGATGCAAAATCCAACAATGTGAAATTAAAAAAAAAATCTTACAATGTTTATGTATAAAAACCATTTCTGCCGTTTTGCTTAGAAGCTGCTGGCTTTATCTCCACTAAACTATACTTTAAAAAATAATATTTAAACTTTGTGTATAGCCAAAACATTTTCTAATGTGTGATAGGGTGTGGAAGAGTAAATACCCCTATCAGGTTTTTTTCTGCTGCCTATGTGCCACTGAGGGTCCATTTGCTTCCTTTCCTGGATATACAATAGGAAATGAGAGAAATCTTTTTGGTGTAAGAGTTCTAATCTTTGAGAGTAGTCATCAGAACATTTGTTGCAGCTGGAGGATTTTCCCTTACTTTTTGCCCTGGTGACAAGTGACAACTCTAAAATTTTGGATTTCCCAACACATTTTGTCTCAGTGACTGAACAGCGAAATAGAGAGATGTTTTTTTCCAAAGGAGGCAGCAATAAAAACTTGACAGAGATACTAACTGTTCCACATTCCATCCAATTTACTTCCTATCCTGAATATGCAACAGAAAACAAGGGGAATCTCTTCAGTGTGAACAGAATTCCAATCTTCGCGAATTGTCATTGGAAAAGTTGTCCCAACTGAGGTACTTACCACTACTTTTTGCTCTGGGGATAACTCTAAAATTTAGATTTCCCATCACTTTTGTCTTGTTGGCAGTAGTAAACAGGTCAAATAGGGGAGTGTTTCTCTGTAGTGAAGACAATAAAAACTTAGTTGGGAGCCTATCTGTCCCTCAATCTATACAAAACTGAAATTTACCTTTACATACAATTTTATATTTTGCCCCAAAAAAAATACAAAATAAAAATACCCATTACCTCATAATCCTTTTTTTTTTCATCAATTAGGATTAAGCCAACCAATTTTTTATTTTTTTGAGTTTTGTACAGGAATTTTTCCACTGATCTGTAAAAATTGTAGGTAAACTGAACAAAGGTCAATTTGCTGAGACCCTTTTCTAGCTGAAAGCTCTGTGACTGTGTTCTTACATCAGCAGTGGTCTACTTCTTACCCTGATCATCATCTAGATGGCAGAAAAGCAATTATCTTGTACCACCAAATGTGCATTGATCAGATGGTAAGTGTGATATTGCATTAAACGCTACACCACACAAAATCAATTGATTATTGCTGCTGTTTGCTGACTTTTGATTACAAATTCTCTGAAGTACACTGCTTATAATGCAATACTTCTGCAGTTGGTTGGATTCCTTATCATGCTGTGTTAGAGCCAATGTGGTTTGCTGCAGCCCCTAATTATTTGGTGTGACAAATCTTATGTTGCATGGTTTGACATGAGCAAATTGGAGAAAATCTGCCCATCCGGCAGTTTGCCTGCTTCTCTCTTGAGATGTGGTTCACACTTAGAACATTTTTTAAAAATTAAGGAAAATAAAACCATAACAAAACATGAAAGATACTATCTTAACACAGCAAACATATAAGCTGATACCACAATAATTTGAGGAACTTCTGTGCTGTAACAAGCACTTACAGCTTTTAGCTACAGATTTGTTCCTAGAAAGGAACATTTTATGCAAGTACAAAAATATGTGTTGATCTTAAAGCGGAGTTCCGGGCACAGAAATGATTTTTTACTGAACATACCCCCGGGACAGTCAGGGCTAGCACATTCCACAATGGCTAGCCTCTGATCTGTCCCGGTTCGCACTTACCTTTTAGAAGAAATACTTACTTATAAAATTTCTTCCACAGCGTTTCCATCTCTGTTGTGGGCAGCTGAAGCCGGCGCGGTCCTCTTCTCTGTCTTTTTCCGCGTCTTCTTGTCCCAGAATGCGCCGCACCGGCCCCTCTCGTCACTTCCGGCGCGGCGTCGCCCGGAAATGACGAGCGGGGCCGGTGCCGTCGCATTGATTCCTGGGAGCTGTGACGTTCAGCTCCCAGGAATCATAGCGAAGCAGGAAGTGACGGGGTGAGCCGCGGCTCCGAGGGAGGAAGCAGTCAGAGGTGAGTATTTACGATCTTCAATAAAAAGGTGAGTAAACAAAAAAAATAAAAATAACTATCCAATTCCTTTTCAGGTGAGGTCTACCTAGCAGAGGGGCACAAAAGAAAAAAAATCGTTTTTGTGCCCGGAACTCCGCTTTAACAGAAATCAGTGTCCTCATCACTTCCTGTGCACTGAATTAAAATTTTAAATAATGTTATTACCTCTCACCAGTTGTCGTCTGTACTGTATATTACAGATCGCCTCTCCCTTATGTTACCGAGATGTGCAGAGGATGAAATGTTTGTAGCCTAAATCAGAAGAGCAACCTAGAGTGACAACACTGAATATGCAGTTCAGTTTTGGGCACCAGTTCACAAAAAAGATATTGGGGAACTGGAGAAACTGCAGAGAAGGGCAACCAAACTGATAAGAGGCATTGAGGAGCTCAGCTATGAAGAAAGATTAGAAGAACTGAATGTATTCTCTCTTGAGCAGAGGAGATTAAGGTTGGGTGTAATCACCTTGTACTGTATAAATACATACTGTAAGTGGTCCATATAGTGAACTTGGTGGTAAAATATTCACTATCAGGTCATTCCAGAGGACAAGGGGGCACTCTTTATGTCTGGAGGAGGAAAAGAAACCTCTATGTACAAAAAGGCTTCTTCACAATAAGAACTGTAAAACTGTGAAAAAGACTCCCTCAAGAACTGGTTTTGACCAGCTCAGTGGATTGTTTTAAAACAGAACTGAATGCATTCCTAAATGCACAAAATATAACTGGATATTAACATTAATAGGTAATAATACCAAAGTAGTTGATCCAGGGAATATCTGATTGCCTCCTGAGGGATCAGGAAACAATTTATATTCCCCCCAAAGGAGCAAATTGGACCATGCTTTATTGTTTTTTTTCCCTTCCTCTAGATCAGGGGTCTCCAAACTGTGGCTTCCCAGTTGTTCAGGAACTATAATTCCCATCATGCCTAGTCATGTCTGTGAATGTCAGAGTTTTTCAATGCCTCATGTAGTTCTGCAACATTTGGAGGGCCGTAGTTTGGAAGGTCAATTGAAAGTATAGGATTTTGTATATAGAATTTTCCTATTTATAAACAAATATTAGGACAGAGTAGCGAGACTTTGATTATGCTACCAGGAGTGAATGCATTGAAAAAGAAAGTTGAGGTACTGTTAAATGCCAATCAATTTTATTGCAAAGAATCAAACATTGTGCAAAAAATTGACAAAACGAAAACACGAAACATGGTAAAATGTAAAACATAGTACAGGCCTAACAATAGACAACCACAAAAAAAACTTGAATGGTCTGGGACATGACTGGCTGCAGAGCAAGATATAACATAAATTGTGCAGCGCTCAAATGTTAAAGTGAGTACAATGGGATACACACTGAAATGCAAAAATAAAGTCCAATATTCAAAATTAGACAAAAAGGAAGGTGACCAGTCCCACATAGAAGAGTGAATACTTGTGATAAATCCCACACCAAAAAGAGAATATAATTCGCTCACCAGATGGCATGGACCCAAAGTACCTTGCAGCAATTGGGTCATTGAATATAGGACTTTATTTTTGCATTTCAGTGTGTATCCTGAAGGTGATTTCTCTTAATATTCACCCTAGATACCTTAAATATATATGTATATCATAAGTCCCTGACTTACTAGCTAAATCTAGTCTGTTCTATGTAAAATAAAGCAGAGCTCTGGAGAATGTTTTATCCTGTTGAAGGAGACACACGCAACCAGTGTTCAGTCTAAAACATTCTTAGCTTTATTCCATGTGCGGGGTAATTATTATACACAGAATTTAACAGGAAATACAGTTGGGAGGGGGGAGTGAATGCTCTCAGGAAGAGTGAAGTCTCACAAAAGTCAAACAATGGGTTAATACAGAATGTTCGTTAGAAATTGCAAAATACGCCTTGTCTAGACCCTATAACTCAAAGTAGCCTAAAGAGGAAGCAAATGTGTTAGGTACAAAGGAAATGGAATGTATCTTTATCTTGAAGTGTCAAGATACTGAAAAAACACATAGGGTGATTTACTTAGTTCATTGTTTGTGTAACTAAAGACTTAAAGTAACCTTAACTAAAATATGTCATTACAAGTCAAAGCTGTATTTAAGAAAATGGCGTGACACAGGTCAAGCACTAGAAAATGGTTGCCAGCAACTAGAAAGAGGTTCTGTCATTCCCCTTCATATCCCATTGTACTCACTTTAACATTTGAGCGCTGCACAATTTATGTTATATTTGGTTGCCATCACAGTCTGTTGGAGTGTCAGCGGCTATTTGTTCACTATTTTTGTTAGCGCAGTATTTTTTACTACAATTGCAGAGCAAGATGGCTGCTTAACCCAATAGCTCTGCTCAGCCTGGGGACAACCAGCACCCTCAGCCTTCCACAGCGACCTCTCTCTCCCACACATTGGGGAGCCAATTCATCGGGTGATTCAGCGGTATGTCCAGGAAGCAAAATTGCAGCCTGTACAAGTCACGCAGACTCACGGACTACTTCTCGCAGATGGACATGCAGCACAGCCATAATGGCGCCGGAGCGGACAAAGAGCCAAAAGACCCCTCTTTCCACCCAGAGGACATGGATAGTACTGAGCCCGCTCCACCACCTCACCAAGGTTCACCAACTGACAAAGGTAAGCGAGCAGCACAGTCTCCAGCACCCTATCCCTCTAAAGTCCCTGTATACAAGAAAAAACATCGGAATGCCTCTGATAACCTCCATAGCAAGGATACACAGGAATCTCTGGCTGCACATCCTGCCAGTGACCAGCCTGCCTCAGAACAAATCCTCAACCTTATTCTACTATCTTTACAGAAAACCCTATGCCATGGTATCCTTATCCTCCCTGCACTCCAGAGTGGAACAGGTAGAGGAAGACACAGACTTCCTTGAGCAGCAGATCACAGAACACGTCTCTGCACAACATGAGGCTTCTAAGGCATACCATCTACACTCTGAGGAAATACATTTTTTTGCAAACTAAATTGACTGATCTGGAGGATCGCTCCAGAAGAAAAAACATAAAGTTCAGAAGTATCCCTGAGTCCATCAAACCTCCTGACCTAACTCACTATATACAACAGCTGTTTCTCAAACTTATTCCTCAACTATCGCAAGCTGATATCACCATAGATCGCGCCCACAGGATCACCAAACCAAACTATTTACCAGAAATGGTTCCATGAGACGTAATCATATCAGTTTCTTCCAAATAAAGGGGAGAATAATGTCTGTAGTCTGTTACCCTTATTCCTCTGTGTCTCTCTACACAGATATATCAATGGCCATCACACAGAAACGGATGGAATTTGCCCAAGTCACCGTAGTCCTCTGAGATCGCAATATCGCATAAAAATGAGGTTTTCCTGCCAAATTAGTGGTGACATTTCAAAACCCAGCAACTAACATCTACACAATGCATACAAGAATGCATCAAGAAATTGCTAAACTGGGGCCTCATCTCCTCACCCCTGCCAGATCTCGAATCACGCTGCGTGCAAAACCATGGTCATGGCCGCAAAAACACTAACCCTGCCCCACCCCGTGACCAGCATCTTCACTGATATTCCAGTCTTACCCACAGATGCCCATGTTCCCTTACAGGCTATTTGAACATTACCTCACTCCTTAGCAGCATACTTGTCCCAGATGAGTATAATTGTGTTCAGTGTTCTTTTTTTTTTCTGTTTTGGTTCCTTTTTCTACATATCCCCCTGATAATACAGAGTGCTAGGCACTCTACCATGAATTTAAGAGTGTGCATCACGCTCTCCAACAAATTATTTCTTTGTTTTTGTTATTTACACTATCTGTACTTACTATTGTACTAGCTATTGATAAGTACTATTGCTGTATTTCATAACCAGTACTCCAGTATTTGGTGTGCGAATTAACAGGTATTCATCCCCTTCCCTCCTACTCCTTTCAGGTCCACCCCAAAAGCACAATCACTATGGCTATTAAAATCATCTCCCTGAATGTCAGGGACCTTAACTCCCCCTTCAAATACCATTTGCTATTGAAAGAAGCCCTCAGGCTTAATTCAGATACTATATGTGTGAAGGAAACCCGCTTCTTCTTCTGAGAGCCTCCCACTTGCTCTCACAAACAGTTTCCTCACTGCTTCTTCGCCAACTCCCCCCAAAAAAAGGCTGGCGTCCTTATTGCCATACACTCCACTGTGGCGTTCCAGCTACTTTATTCTGAGATTGATTCATATGGTGGATATATTTTCCTACATGCCTCCATTAATAATCAAACAATGACTATTGTCAATATTTATACCCCAAACACCCATCAAGGATAATTTTATCAAACCATTGTGGAGAAACTAGCACCCTTTCGAAAACCCCACCTTATTTTATGCAGTGATTTAATCAAATTGTGGACCCAACTCTAGACTCCTCCAACTGCAGACAATCCATGTCTCTCTCATCCCTACTCTAATTTGAATATTTATATGACCTATGGAGATGCTTACATGACACTGAAAGGGACTACACTTTCTATTTGCATACGCAAAAATCCTACTTCAGGATAGACAGGTTTATGTTAGATAGGTATACCTTTCAAGCAGTGCAAGATGCCAAAATTGACACCATCACATGGTCTGACCATGCCCCAATTTTGCTCAAGCTATTCCCTCCTCATCTTAAGCAAGAGGAACAATGTGGAGGCTCAACACCTCCCTCATCTCTCGACCCCATCTCCAGAAGCATGTTGCATCCGAAATTTAAAACCATTTCTTGTCAAATGCTGGCTCTGTGTCTATTCCCACAGTCTGTTGGAACGCACATAAAGCGTATCTCAGAGGCCTCCTTATCAAATTAGAGGCACATGAAAAAAAGAAACCCAATGCTACCACATTTGAAGTGCTGGAACAAATATGCTCCCTCTGATTTGCTTATAAGACCCAGCCTTCTCCACTCCTAGAAGCCGTACTAAACAAAACCAGACTAACACTTAGCGAACACTTACACGCAAACTTTGACTTTTCCTTGAAAAGGCTAAAGCTACACTTCTACACACACCAAAACAAACCAGGAGCTGGTCTTGCGAGGTAGCTTAAATGCCGCCCAGTACATACCAAAATCTCATACCTTACCTCCCCTCACTAACCCCTAAGGACATAGCCAACTGATTTAGTCAATTTTATGCCAATGTATGCAACTTAGCCACTACAGGTGAAACCCCCGCCCTCATGCCATCTGACAGAATACAGTTCCTAGACCATCTACATCTACCATCACTATCCCTAGAACAATTGCAAACACTTTCTGGTCCCTTCTTACTACCTGAACTGGAAAGCGCTATCGCTTCCCTCCCATTGCATAAAGCCCCTGGGCCTGACAGATTCAATAATGAATACTACAAGCAATTCTCCAAATCACTAGCCTCTCATATCTGTCAATCCTTTAATCATACACTCTCCACAGGCTCCATGCCCCAGAAGCCATGAAGCAAACATCACCATGATACCTAAACCTGGCAAATCAGCTGATGACCCAGCTAGCTACTGGCCCATCTCACTACTAAATACTGATACAAAACTTTACACCAAACTTCTAGCTATGCACATTTCTTCCACCATCCCATACCTAGCACATCCAGATCAAGTGGGATTTGAAGCTGGCAGGCAGGCATTTGATGGCCCAGTACATTGACCTATTATAAAGGGATGAAGGAATTCCCTGTTCATCTCCTTAGATGCTGAGAAGGTGTTCAACATAGTGGACTGGAATTTCTTAAAAGCAGTTCTAACTGCCCAATATTTAAGGCAATAATGGCACTATACTCCTCCCCCAGCGTTAAAGTTATAACTTCAGGCGTTCTGTCAGACCCCTTTCATATAACCAATGGAACACGTCAGGGCTGCCCCCTATTACTGCTTCACCCTTATCATGGAGCTGCTAGCACACTCCATTCGTACTAACCCAGCTATCTCTGGCATTGAAATTGGCGAGCTTAACCACAAAATTGGCCTCTATGCTGACGATGTGATCATTTCCATAACCAACCCCACACAATCACTTCCTCATCTCCATCATACCCTGGAGCTTTTAGCAAGGCATCCTTATACAAGAATCAATTATTCCAAACCATCTATGATTGGAGCAAATATTCACCCTAATGCCAAATGTAGCATTGCTCAACATACATCTTTTTCATGGGCCCGGACTCTATCCTCTCATATTTAAGTATACGCCTAACTACTCCAACCTCCCGTCTACTTCTTCTAAACTTCTCACACCTAATAACCAAGCTATAAAAATGCAAGATTTATGAAACATTCAAGCGTCATGGGCCGGACGCAGCGCATTCAATAAAATGTACCTCTTCCCCACATACTGTATGTAAGTTTTGAACTCTGCCTGTTCCTTTCCTGCAATTGCACCTTACCAAATTACAAGCTATTTTAATTTCCTTCATATGGAGTGGGAAGCACCCTAGAATTAAAAGATCTACTCTATGTTTACGAAAATCTGCTGGAAGAATGGGAGCACCAAATATTTCAGCATACTTCAAAGCAATTTTCTTAGACCAAGCCAAATATTGGTGGAAATTGGATCTACAACATTCCTGGCTACAAATTGAAACAACGTCATTGGCAACCCACCCAAGATTGATTCTTAGTGTACTGATCCTACAATACCATAAACAGCAATGCTATCTCAGCACTGTCAATGCTGCTATCAGAATCTAGCGAGCAATCTCACAACAAAATGGAGGCATTCCTTTCTGACTACCACAGCATATACCTTCAAACGCTTTACAAGCTATCATACCTGATATCCCAATTTCAAATTGGCTACATGCCGGTCTCAATACACTTGGGGTTCTCTACCATGATTCCTTGCTCCTCTCCTTCCAACATTTACAAAAGACCTACCACATCCCACCTAAATACTTTTTCAAAAATCTCAGAATCCGCTCAGCTCTTTCGCGTGTCCCATGGTCAAAGAACCTTTTTATTTGGCACCTCCTAAAATTTTATATTACTGAGAAACCCCATCAGAAAGGCATCGCCTTCATCTATAAGCTTCTCACTGACCCAGCACCTGAGACCAAGACCTATGCTATGCTACACTGGGAGGACGTTTTACAGTGTAGTTACAGACCACAGCAATTGCAATGTGCCCTTCGAAGACCACTGAAAGTTTCCTGATATATAACACATTAGGAAACTACACAAAAAATTCTCCACAACTGTATCTCATACCTTCCAACTTAGCAAGGATTTATCCTTCCATGTCGAATGCCTGTTGGAGGACCTGTGGACACTCTGGATCACCTATACATAACAGTGAACTTGCCCCAAACTGAAGCTTTTTTGTGTCACCCTCAAATGATTTATTTCCTCTATTGTTTCAACCTCCATCTCTTTATCCCCTCAAATGATCCTCTTGGGCTTAGACTTTGATCCTTTGCCACCAACCACCCACACTATCCTGGCCCATGTCCTTATCGCCACTCGCCTAGCCATTGCTAAAAAATGGAAATTCCCTGATCCCCCATCAATCCAGGAAGTGATATTATCACTAAACAATCACTGCCTAATGGAATTTGTGTATGCCAGGGCACACATGCAAGTTCCTGCATTCCTTAAAAAGTGGAACCCCTGGCTGGTACATCCAAAATTCTTGCCCTTGTCCTGATTTACAAATTCTACAGCTTAATCCCAGATTCTCAACACCCAAAATGACCACCTACCCTATCAGCTACTCTTACTCAATGTGTATCCTTTCACTCCGCAGACGCCACACTGTTGTTCATATTGTTCATATGTTATTCACTCACCTGTTGCTTAGAGTAAGTTACCGCAACATATCTTATTGTACCTTTCTGTACTTTATATCTGTTACTAAGTTGCCTGTTTCCCTTGAAAGATTCATTGATGTACTGGAAATATTTTTTTTTTTAATAAACATTCAGGTAAACAAAAAAACTTGAATGGTCTGTGCATTTTGTGGAAATCTCAGCTTCATCTGGACCTAATATATCTTATATGTTCTTGATCGAAGGTAATAACATTTTTACTGAGAAATAAAAAAAAACAAATAAAGCTAATAACACCAAAGAAAAAAGGGAACAACAATCCAACATATACGACAAAAGCAAAAGACATATTTTAAACAATAATGTCCAACAGAAGGAAAGGAAGAAAACAAAAAAAATAGGAGGATGATGCCAAAGCTTTCCAAACTCTTCCCTGTCATGGTGTGGACACAGCCCCTAACTTGGGGGGAATGAAAATTGCCCACCAGTCAATGAGGGGACCTCTACTGGGCACCCAAAGGCTGGGATGAACCCAAAACAAAATATGAAGGATTGCTACAATCGAATCTCAAAAAATTCAGAGAAATATGGATCTTACCTAAAATACACAATACGATACACTAACGGGCCATACATACTATAAAATTTTCTGAAGACTTTTTCCTTTAGACTTACCAAAACCATATAATATGAGGTCAAACCTAAACACTTTCAATTTGTATGCAATCTGGCAGGCCCTTGCACTACATAGAAAAGGTAAATCTGAAGGAAATCTAACCACAAAAGTTGGGTAGTGTGTATCCAGCTTAAGATGGCCATTGGAAAAAGTCATAATGGGCTGGAGTGTGCTGAAAAGGTCTGAAAATAAAATATAGTTATCCAAATTACTGCTCAACGAGATATTCCCAGAAGATTTGTAGTCCAGAAACTAAAAAGAGAATAATATATCTGGCTTAATGAAAAAAATTATAATAATAAGCCCAGTGTTCAAACCAACCACATACTAGCTTCTCCAAAATGGGGAAGGCATGTAACCAACATTTCCAAGTAGTGGGCATGAGACACACAGGGAAATTGGACCATGCTGTATTGGGGCTCTTTGCCTTTCTCTGGATAAATTGAAAGTATAGGATTTTGTAATGGAGGTTTCCTATTTATTTTAAAAAATATGTACCTATGTAACACAACCTCCAGTACTGTGAGTGAGTGTTGTTACTCCAGGACAGAAAGTGTGATATTGGCAGGATCCCCAGGTAAAAATAAAATAAAAAATCTTTAAAAAAAGAAAACAAATGCAGTCAGAACATTTAAGGACCGGTAAATTCCAATATATAGTATATTACATTTTAAACTTAGCTATGCTATATAAGCCAGTGTGACCACCCCTTCAAAAAAAAAAAACTGGACTATACTCCTTGAAAGATAATAAATACCTGAAAGCGTGCAGGCGGAATAATGCCACTAAATGTTATTTTGCAGGAATGCAATCCACATGAAATAGTATATCTGATGTTAGGTCCACTCTAAAGCCCAACTCCGGGAATAAAAAAAAATAAATTCCAATTCCTGCCCCCAATTCCTGCACTGCAAGAGGTAAATGCTTGAATACTTGATAACTCTAAAGAATAAGGAAAAAAGTTGTAATACTTACCTTACTCTTTGCTCTGGCTATTTCCCTGTGCAACTTCCTCTCTGAAGCAGCTAAACCCTCCTAACTTTTTCAACCATGGAAGCTGCCTCTGTTTGATCTTCAGCTGCCATGGTGCTGCACATGTGGTTAGTTATGACACCAACCATTTAAAGCGGAGTTCCACCCAAAAGTGGAACTTCCGCTTTAGGTATTCTAACCCCCGGACATGCCACATTTGGCATGTCATTTTTTTGGGGGGGAGCGGGTACCTAGTTTTGACAGGTACCCGCTCCCACTTCCGCTCGGAGCGCAGCGGCGCCCTGAACGGAAGTTCTCCTCTCCCCCTCCCTCCCTGCAATCTTCTGGGGCATGTCAGAGGTCCCAGAAGATTGCCGGCCAATCAAGACGCGCAGCGCGACTCGCGCATGCGCAGTGGGTACCCGGCTGTGAAGCCGCAAACTGTCACAGCAGTGATGCCGGCGCCAAGGGAGAGGATCGAGGCTTCGGGCGGCCGCATCGCTGGACCGTTGGACAGGTGAGTGAAATGGCTGGAACTCCGCTTTAATGGTTTGACAGTTTGGCTGAGAATACAACCAATGTGACAGTTACATTCCTGGCATGTGCCCCGAATGTAACTATTTTTTGAAACTGTTAAATTGATGATAAAACAATAACTCACAGCCCCACACCTATACTGTAAAATTATCTCCGCGCTTCAGGAAGCACCAGCTAAACGCCGGCAGAAGATCTATACCATGAATGCTGCCACTTTAACAAATACAGAGAATATTTGGTAATAATACATGAAAAAAGGAATAGTAGCGCAAAACAATGTAAAATTGTCTCAGAGAACAGAGTGTGGATAACCCTAAATGAAAAGTTCACGCAGCACGTGATCACTC
Organism: Pelophylax lessonae; assembly: GCF_965119305.1. NCBI lineage: Eukaryota > Metazoa > Chordata > Amphibia > Anura > Ranidae > Pelophylax > Pelophylax lessonae. Next base: position 121,055,242 of record NC_138770.1, read on the forward strand.
GGCACTCAAATCACTTAGAGAGCAGTCCCACAGTCTTATTCAAAATGCGGTATATTTAAACATCAATCCCATCATCCACCAGATAGCCGATAAATCTTGTAGTCTATGTGGCCCTCATATAGTGAATATAGGTACACTCCAATAGATCACCGATATTCCGTGCATTGCTTCATCAGTGACTCCTAGATCGATTTAAGTTTGACATGTCTATTGTGGTGATGAGGCTTGTTCCCCCTCTCTATCTAGTACCTTTATGATATTTGAACTTTTTTGTGAGAGTTTTGCGCTTTCACTCTTTTTTGATACATATTCCCTTACAGTTTTTCAACACAGGACTATTTGATTTTAATTTTAATTTCTTTTATAATGCTTTTTTATATGTTTTATTGTAGTGTCTTAATATTTCACCATTCGGTGAGGGGTAAGACTCTAGGATTTTAGGATCCTAAAATGTACTATATGTGCACATTATGCTTTTAATAGCTTTATAGGAGATTAGAGGGATTCTCCTATACTGTACAGTTTTAGATTGTATATCTTCAATGTATTTGACTCTGATGGCTTTTATTGCATCTTAAATGAGTAGCGTATCAGGCAGGTCACCCGGTCAGACCACGGGACTCTATGGTTACACCCTTAAGTGCTATGGAGGGCACCAAGCCCAGTGATTACATTCCTCCGCGATCGGGCACTTCCGGTGTCTGCATAGGATGATCGGGGACATACCCGGGTGGGAGGGCTTGAGGGTTCCCATTGTAATGTTTATCTTCCGGTATGAGAGGGCTAGATGTCCTTCCGGTTGACCTGCTTGATGCGTGATTGGATGCGACGCCGCCGAGCGGAGCATAAATGGGTTGTGTGCGTTGTCTTGGCCGCGCCCCCAGTTGAAGTCAGGAAGTGACGAAACGCGTCAGGGCGTGGCCAGACGACATACCCAATTGACGATCACGGCAGGGGAGGACTTCCGGAACTACCTGATCTGGCGTGGATCCAGGACGCCTTGATGATAAGCTTACCTGTATTCTACCAAAAGTGAGTGCAATGATTGATGTTTTATTCTAATAAAATTTATGCTAGACATATTGCACTAGTGGAGGTATTTTGTATTTCCACATGCATGGGAGGACTAGTGGAGTATTTAGAGTGATCTGGACCACGAACCAGCCCCTTTTGGTGTTTGCATACCCTGTGACAACATGCGGATCCATCCATCTATATGCGAGGTGTGCTCATTTATGAGAATAGATGAGCATGGGGATCTGGTGAGTGGCCATTTCTTACATTACCCCCTGCACTTGGTGGTGGAATAGAGGTGATCCTGCCAGACTGCACGGAATATCGGTGATCTAGTGGAGTGTACCTATATTCACTATATGAGGGCCACATAGACTATAAGATTTATCGGCTATCTGGTGGACGATGGGATTGATGTTTAAATATACCGCATTTTGAATAAGACTGTGGGACTGCTCTCTAAGTGATTTGAGTGCCGAGTGATCACGTGCTGCGTGAACTTTTCATTTAGGGTTATCCACACTCTGTTCTCTGAGACAATTTTACATTGTTTTGCGCTACTATTCCTGTTAAATTGATGGGTTTAGTTCTGCTTTTACCCTATAACTTCAGGACTAAGATAAGTATTATATTTCCTCATCCCCTAGAGTTAACAAGCATTTTTTGGTCATTTCAGGTTTAAGCATCTTATAGCTTCATTTTGTAAAAATTATGTATGTTTCAGCCTAGCAGTTTTATGTAGTTTAGATACAATATGATAAAGTATAAATTCCCTCTTTATTTTGATAAGGTGAGCGGTGTGTTCGTGTCAGCTGTATCTGCTTGTAAATCCCCCATTGTCCTCCCCTGCCCCGGTGTCACTCACTGAGCTCAGTCCTGCTGCCAAGAGTGATTTGCAGTGACACAGGTGACAAGATCAGTGCAGAGCCCTGTGGAAATGACGGAGAATCTTCCCCAGCAGCTTAGAAAGCAGGCGTGTAAATAATTGGTAACAAAACTAAATATTTTCCAGAAAGAATGCAAAAAAAAGAATGCAACGTAGGCCTAAAGAAAACAGAAGACCGGCAAATATAGGCAGAAATACAATATGTTTTTTTTTTTGGGGTGACACCTCTTTTTCTAGTTGTCCCATCCCTCTTTTTAGTATGGTGTAGTTTTGCCATTTGAGTGAGCGAGTGGGTCATTTTCATATTCATTTTTTCATTAGGTATACCTTTCCTTTTCTGTTTTTTTGTTAGAAATACAATACGGCTAAATTGTAGGGAACATGGCTTATTTTGCACTAGTAGCCAATACATTACCATCAAAATCTGTATCCAGCTGGATTCCTGGGAGTAGAATATAAGGGGAATCTATGCCATACCTCACAACTTTCTGAAAAGATAAAGAGGGACACCTTTTAGCACACATTATGTAGGGGAAGGACAAGTCCCTGCTTACATGGACCACAAAGATTTAATATGCAGGAAATGATTGCAGGCATTCCAACCTGCAAAAACTCATTTCAGGGAGGTGGCACTCCGCGCCCTTCCCGCGTCCCCCTCCCCCCCGCACTAATTTAACACAACTAGAGGATGATCAAATTGAATCAGTATACAGAGGTTTACTTCTTCTGAGAGATATTAAAGGAACACTCTAACCACTATGACCACTTCAGTGATTTGAAGTGGTCATGGTGGTAGGTGTCAGAAACACTGCACATGCTGGGATATTTACAGTTGTGTGCTGGGGGCTAGTTGTACCCCTAGCACATATGACTTAGGCAGCCAGAAAATGTAATGTCCTTATTCATACGTGTATGAACAAGGGCATGAAATATAATGACAAAACACAACTAGTTATTAAAAAACATATTGCAACAATTTACACACGCTAATGTACATACCTTTTCTATTTGTTTTTCAGACTGACTTATTTCTCAGACAGGCGGTTACTGCTGGCGGGTAATGCTGGTGAGTAATGCTGGTGGGTACTGCTGGCGGTTAATGCTGGTCATGCGGGTACTGCTGGAGGAACAGATTATATAAATAAATCACAATAATTGAAATTTTAGCAGCGCAAACTCTTCCAATAATGAATCCCAGTGCTAATATAGTGTACCCATACAGTTCTTTAATTAAAAATACTGTATATATAATCACCAAATAATACAATACTCAATACAATCCTAATATTCAAAGATGGGTGATAACGTGCTTCAGTGCAAAGTGGTAAATCTATAAATAAATAAAAACACTAAGAAAGTTCAATCAAAAATACATGGAAAAATTATATATAAATATACAAGTTGTGTGCAAAAAATATTGTGCAAAAAACAAGTCCAGAAAACAAGTGCAATGTGCAGAAAAAAAGAGTCCGCTAATAATCCAGAATGTGACGTGGACATCTTTAAGGGTCACAGTCAAAGTAGATGCATTCCTTGAAAGTGCCAAGTGCCAGAAGTAATAGTTGTGACACCCTCCGTTTTCAGTGGGATTGGGGAAGAAATTCAAACTCACCAGATGATGTTGATTCCTGTGATCTTATGGCAGCAGGAGATCATAAAATGCTTGTGAATTCTTGTGATCTCTATTTCACCGATCCATATGGTCTTGCAGGGAAGGTTACATCCTACATGGATAAAAGGAATTCCTAAAAGCCAACTAATGAAGATCCGGCTGTGCAAATTCTCTTTTCTTGGTGATCCCGATTGTTCCTTTCTTCCTTGTATAGTCGCAGGTTTCCTCACAGAAAAGAGGTGTGCACACTGCTGGAGGAAGCAGCGGCTGCAGTAGAGAGCAGAGCCGCTGCTTCCTGTATGGCTCCTGTCACAGGTGGAGTGCATTTCATATCACTCTGCCTGTGACAGAGCTGGAACTATACAGGAAGCAGTGGCTCTGTCACTGACTCAGCAGACATCCTAAGTCTCCCGCGGCAGACGGAAGATCGCACGGCACTTCGGTCGCGGGAGACTTGGGATGTCTGTGATTGGCTAAACCACACACGTGCTTTTTTGATCTTTACTTTTTCCTTTTTATTGGCTTTTCAAAAAACAAATGCTTAATTTAGTTTAGTTCAGCATAACACTTTTGATAATAAAATAGTTCATTTTGTATAGAGATGTAGAAATCAGACCAAAAGAAAGGGACCACTGAGACTGCAAGAGGGAAGAGAAATTTGAAGGAACAAACCCTCCAAATAAGGGACAGTTGGGAGCTATGTATGGTCCGTAGATGGAAAATAGAGAGTACAAAAACAGAGTGGAGGAGAAAACTGGGCCAAAGAAGGAACTTGTACAGAGAACCAGACAAATCAGCACAAGGGACATAACTCACAGTTGGTATGATGTGTCCCTTGTCCTCATTCTTCTGCATTCAGTGGAAACCATTATACAATATTTCCTGTGTATACAGTAGCCTAATTGGAAACTATACCAAAAAATTAAAACTCGGCATGTAAACCCTCCATATCAAGTAAACAATTTTACTTTCTTTATGTTAATGAAAGCTCAGTTTTTAAATACCTGGTGATTAAGTCCATGGTACTTCCTCCTACAGGGTGACCAAGCTATTCACTGTGAATTTACTGCAGTTTTTTCAGCGGTGTCCTGATGTAAGCTTAGGAGAACGGTTGCGGATACTTCCCCACTGCTAATCTGAGTAGGACCCATATCTATCGGAGTTGGAATCCTAAAGGGCAACCATTGGGATCCTTCCTCCTGGCCCCAGTGGAGCAAAGACTGCAGTCTTCCCTTTGATGGCCTCAAAGAAAGAGAATTCCTGAGTACCTGGAGTAAGGTACAGTACATACAAAAAATACTAAGAATGCAGCTACAGGGGTAGGGAGCTTAATAAATACATGCTCCAGGGAAAGTAAATATTAGCAGGGTAGGGGGCTGTGCTTTTAGGGAAAACCTGTAATTTTGCCCTGAGTTTTTTAATGTTAAACTAAACTCAAGGCAAATATAAAAGGCCCAAATTATTGCAGCTGTGATCATTAATACATCCTTAAGGAGAATCCGTGCCGAGATTATAGACATTAAAGCATAACTCCCAACTGTTCCTCATTTGAAGGGACTGTCCCTCTTTTAAGACCATCATTTCTCTGTCTTTCATGCAGCCTCAGTTGTCCCTTGTTTTGGTCTGATGTGCATATGTAGGTGGATCCCAGTGTATGGTACCCCAACAGTGCACATAGAGACTGATGGTAAGGCAGCACAATGTATTAACACAAGGTTCCAAGTTGGCCAGCAGACTTAAAAAGGTGCAGCAAAACCCCTTACAGTGGAGCTTTACAGCAAAGCTTATAACAATCTCTCTCTCCCTCTATGGTAGAAGGCACACTAGGCAATTTACTGCACCTGGCAGACAAAGGTGAAATAGAGTGGTTTGGTGGTAATAGCCCCTGAAACAAAATAAGTTCCCACCAGTGCTTCTACTCTGTCCCTTCTCAACTGGAACCTCTCCCTATGCTAGGCACACTTTCCCTCACCAGAAAAGTCTTGTCCTTAACTTAACCACTTGCAAAATGTGCGCCAGTGCAGTGAGCTAATGCTTTTTATAAGCACTGCCCTGCACTGGCTGCAGAGTCCAAACCAGGCCAGAGTCCAGTCCAGTCCAGAGTTGCAGCATCCAATCAGACAGCTACTTACCTGACACATATGGAGCCTTCAGAGGAATAAAGTTCCTCTTTTAAATCCCTTCTGTATCGTCGCTGTAATACAGTGCTAACTACAGATGGCAGGAAAAACTGCACCTGCCTACACTACCCTCCTCTTTGTCAGATGCTGTCCTTGGCATGAGAAACAACAAGTCAAATGTAACAAAACATATTTTGAGAATATCATGATAATTTTACCTTAACACAGCATAATCTGAATATTGTGTAAGTAGCTGTCCTCATTTAGACTGGGTAGAACTGGGAACCCACTGTCATCTTTGAGCTCAACATCAGAACCTTTAAGTACTGTAGGTTGCTCAGGGGCCTTAGGCACTGGGAGGTTATGATGGGTAGACATAACACCCTCACCTAGGCCAGCAGCAGTGTCTATGAAAGAGTCCATAGGATTAGTAGGACTTCCAACATGCCCACATGAGTCCATGACATTTATGTTCTCCCAATCTGTAGCAGGTCTGGTGGAACAATGTGCGCCCAGACCAAATGCCTTAGGGGGTTTTGATGAAGACATTTCTTAAAAAGACTAGGACTCTCTGGCACTACCTCATATACCGGTGTCAGTGGGAACACTCCGCCAGAAGACCCAACATGGTTGCTGCTCATCGCCATGGTGACGACCGAGTCCAATTCCCCAACCGGCCAACTGAACATTCTAATGAGATAGGATGCACACCTGTGGGCACAGTATATCACCACTGCCCCTCTGTGTGAGGTTCCTACTGCACAGAGAAGGCGGTGGTGATCTGATTGGTGATCTGATTGCCTGCACTTAACTGATACACCTTGATTTACAGGTAGGATTTGATCACTATTTATTGCAAGGAATCCCAAGCACATCCAGTATCTCTATCTGAGAGGTTTTACCAAGACTTATTATTTATATTTTTTATACATTGACACATAATGGAATAATACTACTATACAGTCTAGGGCTTGGGGATCCCTTTGTTAAGATTCCCAGGAGATTTTTCCTGGGTACACATCATTGCATAGATGTAATTTGTACTCTCTATCTATTATTAGTCTATATTCTATTTTATATGCTTTTAGATCTCTATCTGTGATATGCGGGTCCTTCTGATACAGCCTCGCCTTTAGATGATCGGCTGACTGGTCAGTCTCGCATACATGGGTACATCTTGACTTTGCTCATTTTTTCTGTGTGTAATGAGACCCTTGCTCGCTCGCTTCCGCTCTCCCGACACTCCTCTGCTTCTAGTGAGTCAGCTTGCAGATCGCAACGTCTGATGGTTCGGTCAACCAAGGCTCTGGGATCCGAACTACAGCTATGTGCCGTTCGGAATCCATTAGAACAAACACCAGGCAGGCTGTATGTAAGTTCAAACAGGAAGACGTTTATTGGAAGTACACAACACACTTTTATACAGAATTTGGAACATCCTGCCCCCAAAAACCGCTTTCCCATTGGTCAATTGCAAAGTACATGCCGTTCTCCTTCAGGTCCTCCTTAGCCATGCAAATGAGGACTTGAAAATGACTTGGTCCGATAGCTTGATTAGAAGGACTGTTATGTGTAATGAGACAGAAGCCCCCAGGGGACAATCAATGTACACAATAGCCAGACACAGAACAATGGTTCCATAACGAGCCCCCAATACACATTACTCTGAGTGTTAATACATCCCTTAGCAGACAACAGGTGAGTTCATTAGCATACCCGACAATAGGTGAATGGAAAGCCACCTCAGACAAAGGCAACATTGTTAGACAGTCAGCCTCCTCATTGAACTTCCTGGAATGACCATATTAGGAGTTGTACTTCCTGGTCAGAGACCTCATGGCAAATGGGAACAAATCTCAATATTTCTACATGGAGACTTTGCTGACAAATATGAAGCAATCCAAACCATCACCCATCTGTCCTTAAATTCCAATGACGGTGAACACCGTCACATATCTTCCCCTGGAAAACAGTCTAACAGCTACAGTGGGACCCGAACGGGTCAACTCGAGGATGTTGGAAAAGTAATCTTACGGTTCCAGGTCTGTCTGCCAGGATAACCCCTCCGCATTCCCACATATATTCCTGGTGTAGGGGTGTGGGGCCTTTTTGTAATTGAGAAATCTGCACGTATGTGTCTTGCATCAAATTCCATTCCATTTGCACGTTCTTTTGCCTCCTTTGCATCTTCAACATTTTCAAAGTAGACAAACGAGAAACCCCTGGAATGTCGAGATTGCTGATCATACATAATGGATACATCAGCTATTGGACCATATTTTGACAATACTTCTCTTAGATCTTGCTCCGTTGTGTAAAGACTTAGGCCAAACACGCCCAAACAGCAGTTAGGATCAGGATTTGCCGAACTTACTCTACTCCCTATATGCCACCTTCGATTTGACATGGGAGAGCAACTGTGGCTGGGACGTCTGGTGGTCCCGGCCATGGCAGCCTCTGGGGCATACGAGGAAGTTAAATGGCCCAAATCGTTCCCCAAAAGTACTTCTGCGGGTAACTCGCGTAGTAATCCCACTCGCACATGTCATTCCCCTGAGCCCCAATCCAAGAGGACTTGGGCGGTGGATAAACGTAGCACCTTGCCCCCTGCTACCCTGACTGCAACAGTCTGGCCGGTCCAGGCTGACTGGGGAATCATGTGAGGCTGGATGAGGATAATCGTAGCCCCGGAATCACGGAGTCCCTGGGTCGGCTGCCCATTAACCCATACTGCCTGGCGATGGTGCTGACGATTATCTCCGGCAGCAGCTTGGACAGGATCCGCTTCGAAAAGTTCGCCCCACTCTTCCTGAACATCTCGATGGTTGGGCTCATTTTGGAAGCAATGAGCCGCTGGTCTGGATGGATGATTAGTCTCTCGATACCTCGTGGATTGGGTAGGGCAATATCGTTGCAGATGACCGGTTCGGTTACAGGTATAGCACTTAGGTCCGGTAGGAGGGTTGGGTCGGGCTGGGGGTCTAGAGGCGGACCACTGAGGTACTGAAGTCGGCTTAGAGGCTGGTAAACTGGGCCGAGATAGTGGATAGCGCTCTTTTTCGCCTGACCTTCGAGAGTCCAGATATTCATCGGCCAGAGTAGCCGATTGCTGTACCGTCTGTGGTTGTTTATCTCGCACCCAATCCCGTACTACCGGAGGGGTGTGGTTAAAGAACTGTTCTAATAGTACTAGCTGGGTGATGTCCTCTATGGTATGAGCGTGGCTTCCCTGGAACCAGCTCTTAAGGTTCCGCTGCAGACGATGTGCCCACTCCACGTATGTTGTGTTGGTTTGTTTCCGGGATTCTCGAAAATTAATCCGACTGGCTGCGGGTGAAATGGCAAATCGGGCTAGCAAAGCTTCTTTTACCCGGTCATAGTCTTTAGCGTCTTCGTCCTCCAGGGCCCGATATGCATCCACCGCTCTGCCAGTTAAATTATACGCCAGTAAGACGACCCAATCTTGGGACAGTACTTCATGTATCTGGCATAGTCTCTCAAAGTCCTGCAGGAATGCTTCAATTTCCTCCTCTCCTCTCTTAAATAGTTTGAACGCCCGAAAGGGCAACTTACGGAAAGTCGCTGCATCTTTAGGCGTTTTCTCTGATTGCCGTATTTATGCCATTCTCTGCTCATGTTGCCGCTCTCGTTCCCTCTCTTGTCGTTCTCGTTCTTTCTCTTGTCGCTCTAGTTCTTTCTCTTGTCGTTCTAGTTCTTTCTCTTGTCGCTCATCCTGCAGCTGGATGTCTCTAATGGCATTCTGTATGGCGGTCTATGATGGGTTAGCACCATATAATGCCAACCGCTCTCGAACTCGCTGCTGAAACAAGTCTTCAACTGACCGGGGTCCTGCATCACCCTCCCTCTGATCCATCTCGGCTAGCTCACTGATCAGGGTGGCCTTGTTCTTTGTCCCACCGGTCCCTCCGCGGCTCTCAAGTAAGTCTTTCAGCGTGGCTCCCCTGCATGCTGCATAGCTGGTCATTGACTGTGGTGGTCTGGAGTGTCCCAGTAACTGGAGAGCAAATCCCACCGCTGCCAACCAATGTAACGAGACCCTTGCTCGCTCGCTTCCGCTCTCCCGACACTCCTCTGCTTCTAGTGAGTCAGCTTGCAGATCGCAATGTCTGATGGTTCGGTCAACCAAGGCTCCGGGATCTGAACTACAGCTATGTGCCGTTCAGAATCCATTAGAACAAACACCAGGCAGGCTTTATGTAAGTTCAAACAGGAAGACGTTTATTGGAAGTACACAACACACTTTTATACAGAATTTGGAACATCCTGCCCCCAACAACCACTTTCCCATTGGTCAATTGCAAAGTACATGCCGTTCTCCTTCAGGTCCTCCTTAGCCATGCAAATGAGGACTTGAAAATGAGTCAGCAGGGATTGGTCCGATAGCTTGATTAGAAGGACTGTTATGTGTAATGAAACAGAAGCCCCCAGGGGACAATCAATGTACACAATCACCAGACACAGAACAATGGTTCCATAACGAGCCCCCAATACACATTACTCTGAGTGTCAATACATCCCTTAGCAGACAGCAGGTGAGTTCATTAGCATACCCGACAATAGGTGAATGGAAAGCCACCTCAGACAAAAGCAACATTGTTAGACAGTCAGTCTCCTCATTGAACTTCCTTGAATGACCATATTAGGAGTTGTACTTCCTGGTCAGAGACCTCATGGCAAATGGAAACAAATCTCAATATTTCTACATGGAGACCTTGCTGACAAATATGAAGCAATCCAAACCATCACCCATCTGTCCTTAAATTTCAGTGACGGTGAACACCGTCACACTGTGCTATTCCTATTCTGCTACTCTATACCATGTGCTAAATGGTTGTTCAATTTTGTGAGTATAACAAGAGCTCTTCATTTTTGCATTTACTGCTATTATGTCACTATTGTTATAAAATTATTTGATTTTTTTATTGATAGTAATGTATGATGACTAATAGTAGATACTTATATTTCAGAAAGTAATTAGTACCCTTTGTAACATCTCTGAAGAAGGACTCCACAAATTTCGATCCAAAATATGTTAGATGAATAGGATATCCACTCGTCACAGTGTGCCCACGATACCTACCAGACGGCAGAATTGGGTTGCATTTGTTTGATATCCTCAGGGTACTTTTCTGGTTTTAATGTAGTCTCCAGTGGGCCGTTTGTTACTGTCATTGTATTTATTGTATTCTTTGTTTCTCATTTATACTTTTACCATGTTCATTGAATGAAATGTTTTGGCTTCAGCTTCAGCCTGTACTGGGAGAGGCAAGTAAACACCTAATCAAGGTGCTGAGTGTGATCCTCAAAGGTTTTGGAAAAGATGATGTCATTTAAGTAAATCAATACCGTCTCAAAATTGTGAACTCCCAGACAGTGCTCCATAAGTCTTTGAAAAGTACAGGGGGGGGGGGGGGGGGGGTTGTTTTCGCAATCCTGCTGTCTCACTGAGAATTACTAGCCTAATCCAAGGTAGAGAAGTAGCAGGCTTGGCTCAATTTCATGAGTGACTCCACTATCGTAGGAAATACGATAAGCATCTCTGTGGGTGCAGGCATTGAGTATGCGATAGTCTACACAGAATCGTAAACCACCATCCTTTTTTCCATAATAGGTCAATGGGAGCAGCCCAAGGGATATGGCTTTTCTTGATTTATTCCACTTTGTAGCATATTGTGAATCAAGTCCTTAACTTTTTGGCACAGGGCAGGTGGTATGTGCCGGTACCTTTCCTGAATAGGCGGGGTACTACCTGTGTGTATTGGGTGGTCTAACATCTGTAGTCTTCAGGTCCAGCTGCAAAACTAGCATGTGCTTTTCTAGTAGCTGATGAAGAAGTCTATCGATATTCCTGGAAGAGGATGGCCAATTGTTCTAGTAACTGTTGGTATTATTCAACGTCCAGGGAGGACATGGTGGCCTGCAATGAAGTGTAGATGGTCTCAATCACTGGTTGGGAGTCTGTTATGCAACACTTGGACACCACATACAGTAGAGACCTGCTATGATCATGCTGTTTGGCAGTGGTATGGGGCAGTCCTCAAACTGATTAACTGAACCAACAATTTACCCTGGTGAACTTTGGATAGGGTTCTGTTAACCATTCTCCTGAAGCCCCAAGGTCTAAGTGAGGTTCTACCATAACTGTAGCTTCTTGAAGCTTCTTATGGGCCCTTATAGGCAGTGACAAGACAACTTCTTGATGGGGGGCCAGTAACGGTCTTTGCTTAGGCGGTTTACATCCAATACCCACTCACTCAGTCTGTCATCTACTCTCCTTGTGGTAGGCCTTATAGGCTCTAATCGTATTAAGCCACAGAGCTTGCAGGCCCCATTCCCGCTTTGGTCTACACAGTTTCTCGACCTCTGCCAATTAGCAAGATAAGTCTAAGTCCTTTTGAGCATTCATGCCTAGGACAATGGGTACTGAGGAGACCACCGGACTGGGGGTAACCACTACTCCCACTTACTCCACCACGTGATTGAATACCTGAAGTGCCATCTAGGTGAGTCCTTCCACCATAATTGGCAATTAGCTACTTTTAAAGACAGCCACGATGGGTCTAGTTGGTTCTGAATCTTTGCACATAAAAGTCATATTCCATGGGGGGTAACTTCAGATCCAGCGTCTATCAGGCAAGGGATCAACTGGCTGTTCACTAAGGATGATACCATGGGGCTCAGGGTAATCACTGATTCTTGTTTTTCAGGACATTTACATTTCCAATAATCATCCCTCTGCCCTGCAAACCTCTAGTTTAACAGTTAGCGAGAGGTACCCTTATTTTTGGGGCAGCCACAGCTCCTAGCCAGGGGTCCATACCATCCACATCACCAGCACTTCCAATCTTCATCTGGGTCTCTCCGCAGTGGATTTCCTCTTTTACAGTACTGGGCCAAATTCTGCCTCACTGTCATCATTTCTTGCCGTATGGTCGTCATGTTTTGAGTCAGCTCCCGTATGACTGCTTGCATATGAAGGGGCCAATGCCTCCTCTCTTAAATTATAAAGATTTACTTTTCTCTGTCACTGCTATAGTGGCCTCTGCATTCTCTTGCTCTTGAGCTACTGCTTCCACCACCACAATATTAAAACTAAGGAAGGGTTGAGACCTTACCCGTTCCTGCAGGGCCCATTGGATGGGGCTTATGCTCACCTCTCAAATGAATTGGTCCCATGACAGCTTATCTGGAGCGCCTATGTCAGCCCACCCTTGCAGATTTTTCTTCTCCAGCCCTTTCTATACCCTTTAGAGGGCTACCACAAAATGAGTGATGCTCTCACCCTTTGGTTGTCTATAGATGAAATAACTGCATCTTAGCTCAGCCAGGGTCATATTTTCCCCAAGTAGCCTTTGTAGCCATGCCACAATTTGCTCTAAATAATAAGTTAATCTTCGGGGGTATCATAATTGTTTGGCACCATCCTCTAGGGAATTAATAGCCAGGGCTGCAGCCGGCGTACTGGAAAGTAATTCATTCTCAAAGACCCTCATTGGTCACAACACAGACACTAAAGTAAGTTATAATCAGTTGCATCATTTTTTTTTTTTTTTTTTTTTTACATTAGAAGACTGTCAGGCTGCCAAGAATCTGCCTTTCAAGGACACAAGAAAAAATTATTAAAATTACTCTGTTGCGAAATTTTTAATATGAATCTCTCTACAATGCTTCTAGCTACAGAAGTGAATAAGGACTTTCTGTAAACGTTAATTCTACCTTTTATAAAATAAATAAATAAATAAATACACCCACAATAATTAAAAAAAATGTGCATCAATTATTTTTTGCATTTGAGACTGCAAAGCATTGCAACCACGATCAATAAATTACAGGTGCAATGCTCAGGCTCCTACAAACTATTTCTGCAACACAAGTTTGTACTGAGTTATGCATCTTCAATTACAGAGCTGGAGGAAGTATCAAAGGATTAAAAGTACAGTGATGACATTGCACTTGTGCCCCATTGAAAACCACATGTTTATTTGCCACAGTGGCAAATGGGGCCTGTAATATTCATGGCTCAGTGTGATTAAATGACATGGCTGTGCGGGCTGAGCCATACACAGCCATGCTGAAATTAGGAAAATAACAGGAGCCTGCAGGGAGAAGAACCCCCAGCAGGGTCGGCCTTCTCCCTGACGCTTATGTTCCCACTGGGATGTCGGGGAGGGGGCTGTTATCCTCTCCGTGCTTACCTGGTTCGGTGGTCTTTATTCCTCTTTGCCTCTGCTCTAGGCTCGCTCGCCACTCAGCTGGGTCCTGGAGTATGATTGAGTGTGTTAGTCGTTTGACTAGTGCCCTATGATAGATGCATGTACCTTAACAGTATTGGACTTTGTTATTGTTGGTTTTTGACGATCTTGAATCTAAACTTTGTCCTGTCTGGAGTAACGTCCTCCTACCCCCCCCCCCCTTCCTCCCCTTCCCCCCCCTTTTTTTTTTTTTTTTTTTATTCTTGTACTCACGTTATGTCTTACAAGCCTTGTTACAACTGTTGTTCTTTGAGAATGTTTGTACTATTTGCTTTTCCTTGTGAAAAATCAATAAAAACTATTGTTTAAAAAAAAGAACCCCCAGCAGGTATGCGGTGGGAGGCTGCAGCCTCTGATTATGTTCCATGTTACACCCTTAGTATGGAAGTATTGGTATAATATGAAACATGATCAGAAAGCTAGAATTATCTTTTAACATACTTTTACCGCTTTTTTAGACTATATAGATGTAGCACCCTACAAGGTAGGTGTGAGGTAAAAGCATAGTGGGCCTTGGCTGCCTAAAAGCAGGGCCATGACTTTCAGCTGGGCTGTCATGTCTCCCAGGTGTGGCTGCTGAGAGGGGAGTCTCCCCATTGGCTCCATGAGAAGATTCTCATTGGGCAGTGGAGGAAACCCAATCAGTGGTTCATTCAGGCCTGTATCTACCCCAGAAGGCAGATTCTGCCACAGAGAATTCTGGGAGTGGGTATAAGTTTGAGGGGAACGCATGACGCAGCGTCTTTGGTGGGAAGCAGAGTCCCAGGAGGGAGGGTACGGCTGTCTCTCCTCCTGTTAGAAGGATCGGGTGTCTCGGGTGTCTGCCTGAGAGTCCAGAGAGAGAGCTGAGCTGAGCTGCAGAGGGGATCCAGTGTGCCGAGGACCAGTGGAGATAGAGGGGTTCAGTTCCAGGAAAGCATGCCAAGTTTGTGAGTACTGTGAATTACCCCTGAGGGTCTGCCTGAAGTGTAGAGGGGACCACTCCTGTGAAGGTCCCAGGGATCCAGGAGCCAGCTAGTGTCAAGGGGGGTGCCTAGTGAGAGGACTCTGAAGTGTTAGAGGGGGTGCCTAGTGAGAGGACCCTGAAGTGCCAGAGGAGGTGCCTAGCGAGAGGACCCTGAAGTGTAGAGGGGGCGCCAACGGTTGTGCCCTGAATAGTTAAGTGTACAGTGTTAAGAGTTGCAGCAGCACAAGCAGTCACAAGGAGATACCTCAGTCAGTGAATGGCTGGAGGGAGCTATTCATCGGACTTTTGAGCAAAAAAGAGTGTCACAAGTCAAATGCCTTACAGTCCTGGATCTTCTGAGTTAATCTGAGTATTAAAGTGGAAGTTTCAGCACAGTTCAGCAGAACAGTATCTTCAAGCGCCAGGGAGCATTGGTCGGCATTCAGCTGATGTCAAGACAGCACTAACAGGCATTTTTCTGTACAGTGTCCCAGTTGAACCCAGTTGAGCCAGAGGAGTATCCCACTCATTCCCTTCTCCCATCCCCATTACAAAATAAACAAAACAAACCAAAGATGCTGGAATGCTCATTCTCAGGCCCAATGCCTGGGAATATTGCTACATAATTATTTTAGCATGCTTTGTCTGTGCACAAATTATCTTTATTTTTGAATACATGCAGTATACTGTAGGAACCTTAATGGATGAGGAAGAGACTTGCAAGTAAAAGTGAAATTGCGCAAGAGAAAGATCAGTTCCCTTCTCCTGCTAGGCAGGACCATGCTGTGTGGCAGAGTTGTGTGAAGCTCAGGACTGGATAGCAAGAAATACAAATTCATTAGCAAGTAAAAGATCTCCTATATATGTAAATATATGTTTACATATATACTTATCTGTTTGCCTAGATTATAGCTTTAAGTTTGCAAACTCATCCTCTGAGCCACTGCAGCAAAAGCCTTCTGACATTGATTGAGCCTCTGCATGGAAAATATCCGTATACTATTTATTTAAACAAATGTACTTTTTTTTTTTAATATATTGGCTGTCACTTCCTGGCGCATACTTTTTGCATTGTTTTTCTGTTTTGACAGCCTAAATTTTATGTATCACTAATGACTATTCTCAGCTCTTTTTTCTCTAGAAGAATTCTGGGAATATTTGACTCTGGCTAAAATCCAGTGATGTTATGTAAATGACACTTTATGCAGGTTTAGTTATTTAAATTTATTGGCAGAATGCAATTTAATTGAAAACAGAGTTGTTTGGAAAGAAAATTAAACATAAAGTTTGCCAACAGTAAGATCTTCTTAAGTAATCCTAAAACAGCATTACATAGGCAGAGAAAGAATAATGGGGTAATTATACAAGGGCAAGAGCAGACTTCTAATGTAATACAATGATAAAGTAGAAGTCAACACAAAGTTTTTTTCTATTAGTTTTAGGTAAAGTAAACAAGGGTTAAATCAACCTTTCTCACCTTTTTTTTTAATCATAAAAAAACGTTAGTTTCAAGTCTCAGGGACCCCTAAGATAATTATATCTACAGCACATTGCACATTAGCCACACCACATTGGTGCTCAATAATAGAATGATGTTCTTGCACTGGTAGTCAGTAGAAAGAATGTCCTGTTACACTATTGGTCATGAGAAAAATGTCCATCAATATGGTGGTCTGCCCAAAGGTGTTTAGGGTAGGGCCCCCATATACTAAGGTTCAGTGGGAAAAAATCTCTTTACATTGCTGGTCAGTGGTAAGAGTCTCCCCCTGATAGTGAACATGATCATTGGTGTCAATGGTTACTTACTTGAAAATCAAGAGAAGAAGCTCCACTGGTCCCAATCTGATATGTTCTGCCAAGTGGTGCTGGTGCCAAGTGGAAGTGCAATAGTATGAATTATTATACCCTGTGAATTTTAGATGGAACTGTAGTGCAATACTAGTATCTGTGTGTTTATATATGCTTGTATACTCTGCACAGGATGGACGTTTTTGTTTTTCTTTCTGTTCTCTCCTTTAACGCTGTTCTCACACATGTATGATGTTCTCATATTTGCTTAAAGCTGAATTTTACATTTTTTTAAGATCTCAACGTCTCATCTTATCACATAACCACCAGTCAGAACTATGTGGGCACCCAAACTGGAATTCAATCCATTACTGCTCATTGTTCAAGGAACCCCTAGCAACCTCTGGAGATTAAAAGAATCCTGGCGGAGAAAGGTTGTGCTATGCCTTAAAGAGCAACAAAGGTGACCAAGACAGTATTTGTTTTGTGCAAACATATTATTCATAAACAATAAACTGGTAATTAAAGAATACAGTATACTAGAAAATCTGAGATCAGCACAATGGTATTAAAATGTGGCCACCAGAATCAAAACCACATGTCCTTGATCATTCTGCATATTGTTCATTCATGAGTATGTAATATAAGAACCAGTTAATTGGGGTGCAGAAGGATGTGGGGTCTGTTATGTTACGGTTTCATTTTTTAGTATATTTAGTAATGTGGATTAGGAAAAGGGGGCTAACCCATGGGAGGGATTGATAATCACTGAGGTAAGGGGGTGGGTGTATTCCATCTTCTGAGGCAGGTATGGGGGTACTCCCCAGAGAGAGAGAGAGTGATGGGGTACAGAAAGAAAGAGAGAAAAAAGGAAGAGAGAGCAAACATAGGGGGAAGGATAAAAGCATAATAGAATGAAGATAATAGGATTGGGATAGAAGGATTGTATCTGGTCTGACAATAGTGACGGTGCAGATGAATCCTAGATTCAACATAGAGGAGGGGGGATGTGGATGAAGGACCTGTATTCATTTGGATTCAGGATTGAATTTGGAGTAAGAAACTTTTTTAAAGCAGGCTAAGTCATTCATTAGTTTAATGTCATTAACACAGTGGAGCCATTGCTGTAATGTGGTGTGGATAGAGAAGAGCAGGGATACAGGAATGTGTAGTGTTAACAATATGATTTCTAACTGAGTTCTTATAAGTCTTGTATTGCAGAGGACTAGGAAGAAAAAAGGTTCCTTGAGGATAGGGCGGTCTGTGATTTTTGTATGATAGTGTGGATTTAGTGCCAGGAAGTTTTCAGTCCAGATTAAGTCCAGGAGGTCCCCAGTGCCAGAGAGTAAGGGATAGATGGGAGTTTGGTACAATTTTATTCTCGATCTTCTGTTGGGATTTTATTGTTGTTTATGTCTGAATTGTAAGGTAATATCAACCTCTTAACCAATGATGAGGAAACCTCTGCAAATCTGCTTTTTTTTAATGTGGTTAGAATGAAAAAAAAAAAAAAAACTCATAGTGTGTATCATGCTTAAGATACAGCTATGATTAGGCTAAAGTTCAGACTTGTTCAAGGATGTCCATGACCTGGTACTTGCAAGTTTTACATTGCATTGCATTGCTTGCATACGAATTAGAACGTGCACCATATGACTGTGGTCTGTAGAAATCACATTAGGGAAACTTTACTAAGTCTGGCCATACACTATACAATTTTCTTATTCAATTTCCTTTAGATTTACCTTAAACTATGTAGTGCAAGGGCCTGCCTGACTGCATACAAATTGAAAGTGTTTAGGTTTGACCCTATATTACATGGTTTTGGTAAATCTAAAGGAAAGTTGAACAAGAAAATTGTATAGTGTATGGCCAGCCTAAGACTGCGGTAAACAGAATCTGGAGCAGCTGTGCATGGCAACCAATCAACATCAAGCTTCCATGTGTAGCACTACCCCATAGGGGTTGCAGATGACAGGGTTACCCACTTCTGCACAGCCAGGCAACAAGTAACTTCCACACATTCTCCAGACACAAGCAAAAATTTTAGATTTTGGTTTTTATGTTTTATTAGGGGGTAAAAACTTGGCTGGGGGATAGGAATTATGGGATTCCCAGCTTGAAAGCAACAACCAGGGACAACTTTCTTCCTATGTACAACTCAGATTGATTCTTGCTCTTTAGTCAGTAAAGCTCTAATTGATTCCTCTTTTGGTAGCTAACAGTCTCTGTAAAGGAAAGGATCCTTAAGGAATAGGAACTCTCAGGCCCTTTAGAAAGTAGCACAAAGTGTTGTGAACGTCACCCTTGAGTATCTCTAACTCCCTTGTAGACACTTATCCCAGTTCTACCAACTGCAGGAAATGCTAGCCCACTTGGCTGCTTCTTCACCAGTCTACCCGACTGACTCTCTTCTCCAGTCTACCCGACTGACTGCTCCAGAGATCTCCCAGGGCAAGGTTAGGGAAGGTTTAAACACACCGCTATCTTCCAGAGAGACCTGCTACATGTGGCACTCTCTCTCCTTGTAAGTCCCTGCACCGTGCTGTATTACTCACACTGTCCTCCTTGCACTCGCTGCCTCTCAGGGAATACTCCTTCCAAGTTTCTCCCATTGTCAGGATCCTCCCAGACCAGCACCTGAGCCCTGACCTGAGACAATTTTGTGGCATGTACAGTCCCCTCAGCACTCCATCTCCATCTTCCACCCGACTTTCCCTGCCAGCATGACTCAATCATATTTAAGGGTTTGCTTAGCCCTATGCCATGCTCACTGCCCAGAGATTGGCTAAACGTCCCTAAGCATGCAGAACAACCCTCCTAGCCTCCACCTTCCAGTTCCAAGAACATTCTCCAACTTTCCAGAACCAGGGGGAGGCACCAGGGAGCTTCCAGTATGAATCATCCATCCCTGAACTCTAGTAAACCCTGACCCAGATTAAGACTCAGAGGTTTTAAACATGAGTCAGACGTACGTTTTTCTGCACTCCCACTAGTAGCACTCTAGAGGGTGCTACACATGTTCAAAGCTTAACTAAATAAAAAGAAGCTAGAAGCTGATTGGTTCCCATGCACAGCTAGTCTAGATTTTGTCTGCTCCAGTCTTATCAAATTCCCCCTTTGTGTCTGGCAACAAATAGCCTTTAATACAGTATCAGGGAAATGTTATGTCTTTACAATATCAACCATATTATACACCTTTGTGTCATCAGCAAAAAGGCATATCTTAACCATTAAAACTTTATTTATTTTATTGCAAGCAGATCAAACGATAGATAACTGAGGAATGAGGGTCAAGCATGACTGGTCTCTTTTCAGAGTATACACTATAATATCAATCTTTTAGTGAACTGCATGTCCACTGAAACTTTTTAAGCTGCACTTTCTTGAGAAAGTCAAAGATGTGGGTGTCTACACCTGAGATGGACCATATAGAATACCAGATTTTAGGTGATGAAGTGACAAAAATGGATTACAATTCCAAAACATATAATGAGGTAATAAAGTTTAAGAGTTAATAATGTGTTTGAGGACTGCATGGTGTAGAGTTTTGTGGTGCTATAGTTTGTTTTTCATTGTACAACATTATATATTTTATTCCATCTGGGTTCCACGTATGAACCATGTACAGACTCTAGGAGGTTGATTTACTAAAACTGGAGTGAGCAAAATCTGGTGCAGCTCTGCATAGAAACCAATCAGCCTAAAGCTGGATACACACTATCCAACTTTTGTGGTTAGATTTCCTTCAGATTTACCTTTTCTATGTAGTGCAAGGGCCTGCCAGATTGCATACAAATTGAAAGTGTTTAGGTTTGACCTCATATTATATGGTTTTGGTAAGTCTAAAGGAAAAAGTCTTCAGAAAATCTTATAGTGTGTATGGCCCATTAGGCTCCTTTCACACACTGTGTCCGTCAAACGGACTCCGCTTTTCTCAGCGGGGGATTGATCCGCCGATCCCCCGCTGAGCAGGATAATGACAGCTGTTCTCCACACTGTATGCGGAGACACAGCTGTCACAGCCCCATAGATCTCTATAGGGGAATCGGATGGGAATGGACCGTCGGTCTGTTCTCATCTGATCCCATCCGATCCGCTGGACGGATGGAAAATAGGGTTTCCATCCGTCCAGATTTGACGGATCGGATCGGGTGTCAGCGGACATGTCTCCGCTGACATCCGATGCCCCATAGAGATGCATGGGGGAAACGTTCAGATCCGCCAAAAAAACGGACAGGCGGATCTGAACGGTCAGCCTGTGTGAAAGGGGCCTTAATGTGTTTTTGTGAAAGCCTAATTGAACAAGCTGAAGTTATAAGCAGACTGGCTACCATACACAGCTGCACCAAAATTTGCACTCTTCAGTTTTAGTAAATCAACTCCTATAGCCATTCCCAATCAGGGATCCATAGAACACTAGGGTTCCTACAGTGGTTGCCAGGGGTTCCTTGAACTGTGGCTGATTGACAATCTATTTGATGGGGCCTGCATAGTTCCATGTCCAACACCACTTGGCAGCCAATGGCATGACATCATTATTCTTTTTCGCTGACTGTAAGGATTCACTCTCTCGCTGTTCTAATGAGCATTTTTGTCAGAAAAGAAAATGAGGATAAGTCCAAAATCGGGAATTGTCATCAGAGCTGGAAGTGAGGGGAAATCCTCCAATGGATACTCTTGTCCTGTTGACAACTGTATAATATGGAATTTCCCTCACTTTGCAGACTGCCTAAAGCCTCGTACACACGTACCGATCGTCGGCCGAACGATCGGCCGTCTTTTGTCCAGGGCTGTCGTGTCTGTTGAAAACTGCAAAAGACTGCACACGAATTTTGTCGGCCAACAGCCGACTGCAGAAGTGATGTCATGTGATGGTTAACTTTCCTTGTCTTTTTTCTTTTCTGAGCATGCCCAGTCTTGCAAATCTGCTGTCTGTCGGCCGAAATCTGTACTGACTGACGCACAATCGGCCGTTCTGTTGTCGGCGTACAAAAAATTTAATGCCTGCAGGACAGATTCTGTTCGGCCTACAATCGGCCGATCGGTCGGTGGCCGAATATTTGCGGCCGACAATCGGTACGTGTGTACGATGCTTTACTTCATGTAGGGTGTACAACACAGGAAGTGTAAGGAAATCTTAGCTGGCCAAAAAAAAAAAAACAACTAACAAGGGTTTTAACCATTCCCTTTATTATAACTAAGGGAAAAGAATCATGTGACAGACATCCTCCTTCTCCTACAATCTTTTTGCTACCATTTAGTAGAATAAAGGGAATTTACTTTCTTTGGAATCCTAAAGAAAGCAAAGTGAAAAGCAAAAGAACAATGCAGTGTTTAATAAATGCACTGGATGATCTTTCTTTTTTGAAAAGTAACGATATGGCTGCATTTAGGCTGTACGACTGCTTTATAAAGTGATCCTTACTGTTGGAAGCACTTGTTATTGCGCACAAAGATTTTTTACTTAGCTGCTGAGTGCGTGTTGATTGTTCCCTTTTCTGTGCAGAAAATGAAATCCTGTTGTATTGAAAAAAAACAAAAAAAAACATTAAAATTGTTCCAAAAAGTACACTTTTGTTTATACAGCCCATGGGACCATTGTGATACCCTATTCCATCAAGAAATATGTCCAGAAAGTGATAGAAACATATATTGCTTATTACAAAAAATGTTATAAACTTATGGAAATATTTCTTGATGGGGTAGGGTATTGCATTAGTCCCATGGGTTGTTTTTTGGAACAATGCTATAACAAGGATGATGGTACCTCTTTTTACCAGCTGATCTTTGCCATGGAACAGCGAGTCAATGAGTTTTGATATAGTTTAACATTAAAATTGCTCTTTGCATAATGTTAAAACATACTGATTAACTAAAAGTGGAATAAAGAAAATGAGCACAAAATATGATGACAACAACATAGTAATAATAGACTAAAGAGAAATGTTACTGCTACTATATATACACTTCTCAAAAAATTAAAGGAACAGTTTGAAAACACATCAGATCTTAATGTGGAAAAATCTCATGCTGGATATCTATACTGATATGGACTGGGTAATGTATTAGAGAAAGAATAGAGGCGACGTAGTTTCATGGAAATTAAAATTATTAACTTACAGAGGGCTGAATTCAAAGAGTAGCAGGCTAGTCAATTTTGCTGAAATTTTATTGCAGCAACTCAAAATGGTATTCAGTAATTTGTATGACCCCCCCCCACGTACTTGTATGCATGTCTGACAACACGAGGCATACTCCTAATGAGAACACGGATGTTGCACTGGGGTATTTCCTCCCAGATCTGGACCAGGGCATCACTGAGCTCCTGAACAGACTGAGGCGCAACCTGGCGGCTTGGGATAGACTGAAATATAATGTGCCATATGTGTTCTATTGGATTTAGGTAAGGCAAGCGTGGGGGCCATTCAATGGTATCAATTCCTTCATCCTCCAGGAACTGACTGCTTACTCTTGCCACATGATGCCAGGCACTGTCATGTACCAGGAGGAACCCAGGACCCACTGCACCAGTGTAGGGTCTGACAATGTGTCCAAGGATTTCATCCCGATAACAAATAGATGTCAGGGTGCCATTGTCTAGCCTTTAGAGGTCTGTGCGTCCCTCCATGGATATGCCTCCCCAGACCATCACTGAGCCACCACCAAACCGATCATGCTGAACAGTGTTACAGGCAGCATATTGTTCTCCACTGCTTCTCCAGACCCTTTCACGTCTGTTACATATGCTCAGGGTGAACCTGCACTCATCTGTGAAAAGCACAGGGCGCCAGTGGTGGACCTGCCAATTCTGGTGTTAAATGGCAAATGCTAATAGAGCTTCACAGGGGCCGGGCAAAGTGAGTACACCCCTCACATTTGTATAAATATTTTATTATATCTTTTCATGTGACAACACTGAAGAAATTACACTTTGCTACAATGTAAAGTAGTGAGTGTACAGCTTGTATAACAGTGTAAATTTGCTGTCCCCTCAAAACAACTCAACACACAGCCATTAATGTCTAAACCGCTGGCAACAAAAGTGAGTACACCCCTATGTCAAAATGTCCAAATTGGGCCCAAAGTGTCAATATTTTGTATGGTCACCAATTTTTTCCAGCACTACCTTAACCCTCTTGGGCATGGAGTTCACCAGAGCTTCACTGGTTGCCACTGGAGTCCTCTTCCACTCCTCCATGATGACATTAAGGAGCTGGTTGATGTTAGAGAAAATGTGCAAATTAGGCCCAATTAGCCAATTAGCCACGTTCTCCGGTGTCATGTTACTCATTAGTGTTACAAGGTCTCAGGTATGAATGGGGAGCAGGTGTGTTAAACTTGATGTTATTGCTCTCACTTTCTCATGCTGGTCACTGGAAGTTCAACATGGCACCTCATTGCAAAGAACTCTCTGAGGATCTGAAAAAAAGAATTGTTGCTCTACAAAAAGATGGCCTACGCTATAAGAAGATTGCCAAAACCCTGAAATTGAGCTGCAGCACGGTGGCGAAGACCATACAGTGGTTTAACAGAACAGGTTCCACTCAGAACAGGCCTCGATATGGTCGACCAAAACAGTTGAGTGCACGTACACAGCGTCATATCCAGAGGTTGTCTTTGGGAAATAGAAGTATGAGTGCTGCCAGCATTGCTGCAGAGGTTGAAGGGGTGGGGGGTTAGTCTGTCAGTGCTCAGACCTTACCCTGCACACTGCATCAAATTGGTCTGCATGGCTTTCATCCCAGAAGGAAGCTTCTTCTAAAGATGATGCAAAAGAAAGCCCGCAAACAGTTTGCTGAAGACAAGCAGACTAAGGACGTGAATTACTGGAACCATGTCCTGTGGTCTTTTGAGACCAAGATAAACTTATTTGGTTCAGATGGTGTCAAGCGCATGTGGTGGCAACCAGGTGAGGAGAACAAAGACAAGTGTGTCTTGCCTACAGTTAAACATGGTAGTGGGAGTGTCATGGTCTGGGGCTGCATGAGTGCTGCCAGCACTGGGGAGCTACAGTTCACTGAGGGAACCATGAATGCCAACATGTACTGTGACATGAAGCAGAACATGATCCCCTCCCTTTGAAGACTGGGCTTCAGGGCAGTATTTCAACATGATAATGACCCCAAACACCTCCAAGACGACACTGGCTTGCTAAAGAAGCTGAGGGTAAAGGTAGTGGACTGGCCAAGCATGTTTCCAGACCTAAACCCTATTGAGCATCTGTGGGGCATCCTCAAACCAAAATTGGAGGAGCGCAAGGTCTCTAACATCAACCAGCTCCTTGATGTCGTCATGGAGGAGTGGAAGAGGACTCCAGTGGCAACCTGTGAAGCTCTGGTGAACTCCATACCCAAGAGGGTTAAGGTAGTGCTGGAAAAAATTGCTGACCATAAAAAATATTGACACTTTGGTCCCAATTTGGACATTTTGACTTAGGGGTGTACTCGCTTTTGTTGCCAAAGGTTTAGACATTATTGGCTGTGTGTTGAGTAATTTTGAGGGGACAGCAAATTTACACTGTTCTACAAGCTGTACACTCACTACTTTACATTGTAGCAAAGTGTAATTTCTTCAGCGTTGTCACATGATAAGATATAAAATATTTACAAAAATGTGAGGGGTGTATTCACTTTTGTGAGATACTATGGGCCTGATTCATAGTACGGCGAATTGGCGTTTCGGCGTGATTTTGCGAAGCGGCGATTATTTAAGTCTGAAATTGGCATTCAAAGAACGGCGGGCGGAAAATAGCGCCTAGTGTGAGATTCATTAAGATGCAATATGGTCAGAGCGCGACTTAAAACCACGCCAGCTAAAAGCTCGACTAAAGTTTAGCCAAATTTTCCCCTGTACCCCCAAAAATCCCAAATCACTGTGGAAGGTGTGGAAGTCAATTTGGAGATGACTTGCGTTTAAAAAATCTCAAAAACTGACTTAGAAAGAGAGATATCTGCGAAAGTGTGGAAAGGTTAAACAGCTCCTCCAGCCGCGAGCTGCGAACTCGCGAATGTGCGCATGCGCAACGTCAAATTGGCTCAAAAAATTTCGCCAGCGCGATTTTGGGTCAATTTTTTTTTGAATACCGCTTGCAAATCCGCTGTCTCGCCCATAGAAAATGGCAAAAACCGGCGGAATTGGAAAAACATGCACACTTCCAACAAGGGATCCTTTAGTAAACACCATCACATTCCATACACCTTTCCTGCTAACTCCGAAATCATAGCAGTCAAATCTACAGTGTTTATATAGAACCTCCACATTCTCTGAAAAAACCCACAAAATATTACATTGGGGAATTGGTCGTCAGATAGAAAAAAAATAGATGTAAAACATATTTCAAAGAAAGATTATTAGCATTTCACACATATCAAGGAAATGTCACAATTTTGACAATATTTTATGTGTTTCCAAAGAATGTTTTTAGAAATATATTGCAAATACTACCTTTTCTTCCATATGGGTATGGCCAAGTGTTACCATTTTACTACACATTTAACTGAAGGTATATATATATATATCCCTTATACTTGGCTAATTAGCAAAGTATGCCCAACAAACAAATAGAGCTTTAGCTCACAATATTGCTACATATTGACTTTATGGGGCATCTTTTGTATTTTGTTCATGTCTTTGGATTAAAAGTTTGCTGATACACATGCCTTTTTCAAACATGAACAAAATTAATGATGTCAACATTTGGAGGATTGGAGATATCCAAGTGTTGCCCATACAGAGGGCACCTTCCGGATTCGAACTTACAAACCTACAGCAGGAAGGCAGACTCCCTAATCATTGTGCTATTTCTCAGTGAGCGTTGGGTGTTTTCCTCATGCCGTCAAAATGCTCACATGGGAACAGGGGCCATTGAACTGAATAGGATTGGATTTTTTGCCTGTTTTGGGAGCTGATCCTTGAGCTGGACAAATCCCCCTCAAACGCCCCCAAACGGGCTACGTTCACATGTACGTGTTTGTGGTCTGTTTTTGGGGCTTTTGTAGGTGATTTCATATAACAATGCCTGCCCAAAAAATGCATGTCAAAACGCCTGGGAAAACGCCAGCCAAAATGCACATAAGAACGCCTGATATAATTGCCACGCCAAATTTAGGGATGTTCATGAGTGATGAGTCAGATTGTTGGCTTACATATCTGGTCAATCGTCACAATCTCACTTCTCAAATCCCAAAAGGTGTGTTTCAATTGTTTCCCTAAATATATATTTCTCTCTCTCTCACGTAATTGTATATATATGTATGTATTCCTGTATCTAAACATTCTAAATAATGACTAGCAAACTTCAAGAGAGAATTTTTTCAATTCACATATACTATACACACCTACATACATTTCTATTCCTCATTTCTATTTCCCTTGTTTTGGCAACTGAGCATGCTCCAAAACACACAGGATAC
>NC_138770.1:121084795-121139795 GCF_965119305.1 Pelophylax lessonae
TTGTCTCAATGGATCACATTCCCAACAGACCCATCTCACACTGCCATATGATAATGAATGGGGGTGTCCATTGCAAGTTAAATACACCCCCAGATCCCATTGCTTTGTTAATTGACAGATCTAACTGGAATATGATGGCACTGCTGTGAACCACTATGCCATCAAATTCTGCTGGTGACCTTTAAAAAGGATTATGTGTGATTGTGTGGATAATTATGCCACCTTAAATTTGCATCTCCCACATACCATGTGCAACTCTTGCAGGAATTGTGAATCAAGGATAATTCAGCACAGCTTAATGAACAGACACATTGAGGAGTGTAGGAACACACCGTCAGATTACCCGATCACACTATGGGGTTTTAACTCCTCCATAATTTTGCCACTTTGGAAACCAAGTGCTTACTTTATGTATACTTTTTAGACGGAACTACAATTTCTAGTAGGGTGATATCATTGCATGAGATTTTCCCTCACTTCCTGTCTTAGTGTCACCAAGACAGGAAGTGAGGGGAATATCACTGTGGGGAAATAGCTTGCAATTGTTGCCTTATAATGTCCATAGTATATATAAAAGGAAAGAATTGCTGGCTGTATCCCCACGGGAGATTCCCTCACTTCCTGTCCTGGTGACACCAAGACAGGAAGTGAAGGGAAATCTCCTGCAATGATATAACACTGTTACATGTTCTAGTTATGTAGCAAACTTAAGAATATACAAAGCAAACATCTTTTTTTTTCCATTTTGGCAAAATCATGGATTCATTAAAAAAATATCTTTGTTTGTCCCGTGGCTTGCAGGAAAAACATTTTGCCTTGATTCCACCATCAACACAGACAGGGGAAACCCTCCTGCGGAGCCATTGTGTTCTCCTGGTGCTGCCCCTGCCAGGAAAACACAGTGATTATTGCTAGTGGCTACAAGAGATGCTAGCGATAAGTGTGTGTAAAATCTGACAGACTGGTTGTACGTTGTCCTCCAGGTGATCGACCAATCAACTTGGGTACCTTCAGCCTGGCCATACACAGTTTAAATCTGCATCTCAAATGAAGCAATCCCATTTACATATAACACTCCATAAAGGAGAATTGAGGGGCTTATCAGGTCTGCGTCAAAAATTAACAGCCACACCCAATCAGACAGCTCGTGTTAAAAGGGACCTGAAAAGCAATCTGCATGGCTTGCTTTTCCAAGCATTGGCTAGTTTAGTGAGCCTGGACTAATAACAGTCACTGTAATGCTACCCATACTGCTGTCCTTTTAACATGGTGACAAAAGTTGATACCTATGCTACATGTGTGTAAAGTTACTTGCACCCTGCTAAATGGACAGCAATAAGGTTGTAAATACAGTGACTGCCTGTCCCCCCTGATGGCGGCCCTGGGTGTGTCATGAAAGGCCAATTGAGAAAATGGCTATATCATGTAGAGGAAATCACCAGTGTGGGGCAACCTATGTCATGGAGGTAGATTTGGACATCGATGTATATGTATCACCAGAAATGGAATTCTTTGTTCTACAATATCTCAAAGACGACCTAGCATGTTATTTGAAGACTGTACTATTTTGGACATACTTGGACTCAAACATACACTGCTCTTTCCACAGCTCCTCCTCCTCTGGGGGTATGATAAAGTTTATACGCATCTTCACCAAAAGCACAAGATGATGTGTCGTCTCCGGATGAGGCTGCAGCGGAGATTTCAGTTTCTGCCTGAGATAGTGGATCTGCAGCGGGCCTGGAGTGATGCCAAAAGGCGCTCACCCAGGCTCCTGCTAAAGGCTGTGGAGCAAATCTCCGGTAAGTAAAAATATACATTACATGTGACCAGATAGGTTACAATTTTTTGGGTAGGTGGACATGTGTTTAGCTATGCAACAACACTAATACCAACACCCCCCCCCCCCCTCCCTCTCGCTCCTACCTTTCCTACCTCCATCAAGTGTCTCTTCACAACCTTTAATACTACTATGTACATTCGTATTTTTTATGTTTTTTTTTTTCTTCTGCTTCTAGCCAAAGCGGACGGACGGCACCCTCTTGTGCTTTTGGTGAAGAAGGGGAGGAGGAGGACGGCCACACTCCAATATGCAGTCAGAGGCAGCGAGCCATTTGAGCAGCTGAAAATTGTGGATCGTAAGTAGAAAATAAAAATGTTAGAAATTTCTAATCTCTAATCACATTTTACAGAGCCCCCTTTACATCGGAGTCTCCAGACTTACTACACTGTAAGAGGGAAGTGTGAAGACTCTGATATAAGGAGAGTTTGGGAACCATTATTTGAGGGGGGAAGCTGGGGACTCTGGTGTAAAAGGGAACTCTGTGTTCCCCAAAGCTCCCCCATACATCTGAGCTTACAGAGACCCTCTTACACTTCCCTTCCTCAGTCCACCACAGTCAAGGGCACAACAAGTCCCACTGCAGAAGGCTACCTGCTTGGACTTGTAATCCTCTCTGTAGGGGAATGAGGAAATACTGCCTGCTATGCTAAGACTTGTAGTGCCCTCTGTTAGGGACTAAGGATTCCTCAGTCCTCAACATTCTAGGGCACTATAAGTCTCAGCATAGTGGGCTGTCATACCTCAGTCCCTCACAGCTCGGGTCAAAAACAACACAGTTAAACATCTAAAGGACAACTCCAAACAAAACTACCAATAATGGACAGAGTCCATATGCTCTATAATGTCAAAGACCCGCTACCACTCACCTTCCACCTCTGGTGCTGTCATTGTGTAGGGCAAAGGGCTCCATCTACACCATGTTTGGCTTTCATGTCAGATAGGCAGGACTTGCTCAGCTCCACTCTCTTCCTTGGCAATTGACTCTGGCGTCATTGTGGATCTTTCCTCCTCTAGAAAACCCCCAGGGGCCCTCTCCTTGTCCCCCAGCCACCCAGGGCCTTCTTCTCCTCCTCCTCCACCAACCATTTTCAGACTCTTCCAACTTCCCTGGGGCTACTCAACCACTTTGCATAGTGGACACAACAAATCTATGACCAGCCTGCAAAATATCAAGTCTGGGCCTGGTTACCTGTATGTTCCGGGTCCAGGGCGGAGCTCTCCTCCCAGAGCAACAACTGATGATAGCAGAGTGAGTTGACCGGCCAGTCACTTCCTACTGGTGCAGGTACACACCTACCGATTCCTCCACATCTTAGGATAACATGATCAGACGGCCAATCCCCAGGCAGAGAAGGAGGAGTAAGTGTCAGCGGACAACAGACACCTGGCAGACGCAGTGAAGGGACTGCAGCACACTGCTGCAACTTTTTGATCCGAGGATTGAAAGCAATCTTTTACTTGGGAGATTTCCCTGACTGCGCCCTTCGAAATGTTGGTGCTCCGCCACTGGCCGCAAGGCCCCTGTAGGTGCGAGGCCTTAGGCGCCCGCTTAATTTGCATGGTGCCCTCCTGTTTTAAAACATGGTCAATGCATCTCATTGGTGTAAGTGCACTTCTATGTTCTGAATTGTAGGGGCATTGAGTATGGTGCTAGCATGATGAGAGGTTACTGCCTATTTGTGTCCATAAATAATATATAATGTTTTTCTTTTATTTTAGAAACCAGTGATCAGGATGTTGCGGCTCAGCCTTCTCAGGCCCCCTGTAAGTAATGTGGATGTGCTGGTGTGTTGTGTATTAGGTCGAACTTGGAGGAATGATTGTTTGTTTTGTTTTCTTTTGTGGTTGATGTAACTTCAGCAAGAGAGGAGCCTCAGGCAGGGCCGAGTCGCCTGGATCCGGGCCAGGAACAAACTGTTGGCCAAGAAGAGGCCAATTGGTCCGACTCGGATGAGGACCTGGGCTCTCCTCAAAGGGGAAGTAAGTATTCTACATGTGTTTGTGTGTTCAATGTGTCCTGGTAAATATAAGGGCTGTAATATATATATTTTGACATTGGGGTTTTGTAGCAGCTGACATTGAGGATGTTTGTTGTGGAGGACTGGGGAAGAGGGGCCACTGCTTACCCAGTCCACTGTAACTACTACCTTCAATGTTTCCAGACTACTTTCTGTGTGCCTTTATCAAATAGCTTTTGTTCAAGGATTGTATTTGTGTCTTTGTGTTTCTAGGAGATACAACGCCATCCCCCCATGAAGGGACACCATCCCCCCATGTAGGGTCTCCCCCATCCTCCCCCACTCCAGGCTCCCCTGAACTAGTCTGTAAGTACCTAAAATTAGATTCTCACATGAATTGTGTGTGCTAGGATGATGTGTATCTAGGATAATCTAAGTTGGAGTCAAAGCAAGTGTAGTTTTGCTATATGTGACAGGAAGGTTGGTCATGAAACACTCTTGCTTAACCTTCATGTTTGAAAGGTGGTTTTGGGGAGCTTTACAGGACATGTTATCTTTTGTAAGTTATCTCAAGCCACCCTATTCTAAATTGGTGTTAGTTTCTCTACATTGGAAATGGTGTGCTTTGTACTTGTAAATTTTTAGGGGACATTGTAATTTAATCATGTCCTGATTTAGTCAACACTGAAAATGTGTGTTTGTCAATCTTTCATAAATACTCTTCCTCGGTAATGTACCACATTCCAGTTCACAATTTGTGTTCTTTTTGTGCAGTTTCTCCAGAGCCAGCCACGCCATCCACTTCAGGGGCCCCAAAAAAACCTGATGATGGTAAGTTGTGTGCTTTTCCAGTAATGTGTCTACTTAGTAAGTGGAGAAATGCTAACTGTGTATGTCCCCGCTCAGGCTTCAAGTTGTTCTAAAGGCAGCGGGTTCTTTATGTGAATGCATTCTATGCATTAGTATTCCAAGTGATAGGTGTGCATATTCCCCCTAAGACTTACTGGGACCATTTTTTACGGTCCAAATTTTTGCACTAATACTTGTCTGGAACAGACTCCCCCTCCTCCTTAACTGAGGTGACAGCATGCCAATATTGCCTCCTGATGCTGTCACTCCTAATCATTGAGACCATTGGAAGGGAGGGGGGCAAGGCTGGCTCACAGCCTAGTGCCTGAACAGGCACAGGGTGCTTGGCTTCATCTCATGTGCCTCCATAGCAAGCTGCCTGCTGTGGGGTCAAACAACAGGAGGGAGGTGCCTAGAGGTGTGTACAGGGGCCATGTAAAAAGGAGGATTGTTATTTCTCTTGTCCCCAAAAACCTAGAGAGTGTAAGTCTAACCTGATTAGTTTTCCGCAGCCCTCCCAAAATGATATGTTTCCAACACTTAGAACAGGCAGGGCTGAGGCACCAAAAACATCAGAAAAACACAATCAGCACAAAAGCAGGGAGTACGTATCCTTAACGCTACAAGCTTCACCCAGAAGAATGACGCTTGCACTGTACAAATCTGCATCACCACCATATCAATGTCTAAATAAAACTTTCAGGGAAATGTGGAGGGGTAATGAGTGGGTGTTAGAGCGTTTTCATGACTGCGTAACCTACAGTTAGCGTGAGTCCATTTGTTGATAAACTTTTTCTTCTCTCTTAACACAGCTGGGATGGCGGAAAGGAGATCAGGGGAGCAGACACATCTGCTCCGTCCAGAACTGGCCCTCAAAATTCCTAAGGGTGAGTCTCTACTATGTGTCAGGTTCAATCTATAGACAGTAAGAGGGAGAGAGAACGCTCCACAGATTCCAATGGTGATAGAGATAAATGTGTGCACATGTATCGTGTTGACCAATTGAACCCAAAACACCTTACATTCTTCAAAATGATTGCTTGTGTTTACATGCAGAAAAGCATTTTACTTAGCTTTGGTGGAACTGCTACTAACATTCCAAGCCATCTTATGTAACCTTTTGAACAATTTGCTGTGAAAGTTTGAGTTTAAGGTTTACAACAGCAATTTAGCATATTTGCTTCAGAGTGTTGATAAAAGCCAACCAATAGACTCCTAAGCATATTTGTTGAGGCACATTAATTACAATCCTTGTTTGGATCATTTTGCCTAAAACTAATTGTCATGTTTTTTTCTACCCAGGGCACACCCACCTCACCTACGAGGTCCTCCTGGATTATATGAGGTGGTGCGGAGACCGAATTCTATATTTGGAACACCTTTGTGGCGTGGATCCAGACCCTAAGGAGCCATTCGTTAGGAATGTCACACCTTTAAAAAGATCCTAGTATTTTTTTTTTGTGGTTTGTTTACTTATGTTGCACGTTGCAACACAAAGAAATGTCACATTTGTAATTGTTGCCCATTATAAACAAAAATCTAACAAAAAAATCAAAAACAGTTTAAAAAAAAACCCTTTTTTTGGGACCCAAAAAAAAAAAAAAAAAAAAAGCCTTGTTTTTGGCAACCAAAAAAAATATAAAAATTTATAAAAAACCCTTTTTTTGGGGACCCAAAAAAAACAAAAAACAAAAAAAGCCTTGTTTTTGGCAACCAAAAAAAATATAAAAATTTATAAAAAACCCTTTTTTTGGGGACCCAAAAAAAAAAAAAAAACAAAAAAAGCCTTGTTTTTGGCAACCAAAAAAAATATAAAAATTTATAAAAAACCCTTTTTTTGGGAACCAAAAAAACCAAAAAAAAAAAAAAAAAGCCTTGTTTTTGGCAACCAAAAAAAAAATGTTTACAAAAAAGCCTTGTTGTTTTTATGGCAACGGACAAAACCAAAAATGTTTACAAAAAAGCCTTGTTGTTTTTGGTAACAAACTAAACCAAAAATGTTTACAAAAAAGCCTTGTTGTTTTTATGGCAACGGACAAAACCACAAATGTTTACAAATAAGCCTTGTTGTTTTTATGGCAACGGACAAAACCAAAAATGTTTACAAAAAAGCCTTGTTGTTTTTATGGCAACGGACAAAACCAAAAATGTTTACAAAAAAGCCTTGTTGTTTTTGGTAACAAACTAAACCAAAAATGTTTACAAAAAAGCCTTGTTGTTTTTATGGCAACGGACAAAACCACAAATGTTTACAAATAAGCCTTGTTGTTTTTATGGCAACGGACAAAACCAAAAATGTTTACAAAAAAGCCTTGTTGTTTTTATGGCAACGGACAAAACCACAAATGTTTACAAAAAAGCCTTGTTGTTTTTGGTAACAAACTAAACCAAAAATGTTTACAAAAAAGCCTTGTTGTTTTTATGGCAACGGACAAAACCACAAATGTTTACAAATAAGCCTTGTTGTTTTTATGGCAACGGACAAAACCAAAAATGTTTACAAAAAAGCCTTGTTGTTTTTATGGCAACGGACAAAACCAAAAATGTTTACAAAAAAGCCTTGTTGTTTTTGGTAACAAACTAAACCAAAAATGTTTACAAAAAAGCCTTGTTGTTTTTATGGCAACCGACAAAACCAAAAATGTTTACAAAAAAGCCTTGTTGTTTTTGGTAACAAACTAAACCAAAAATGTTTACAAAAAAGCCTTGTTGTTTTTATGGCAACGGACAAAACCAAAAATGTTTACAAAAAAGCCTTGTTGTTTTTGGTAACAAACTAAACCAAAAATGTTTACAAAAAAGCCTTGTTGTTTTTATGGCAACGGACAAAACCACAAATGTTTACAAATAAGCCTTGTTGTTTTTATGGCAACGGACAAAACCAAAAATGTTTACAAAAAAGCCTTGTTGTTTTTATGGCAACGGACAAAACCAAAAATGTTTACAAAAAAGCCTTGTTGTTTTTGGTAACAAACTAAACCAAAAATGTTTACAAAAAAGCCTTGTTGTTTTTATGGCAACGGACAAAACCACAAATGTTTACAAATAAGCCTTGTTGTTTTTATGGCAACGGACAAAACCAAAAATGTTTACAAAAAAGCCTTGTTGTTTTTATGGCAACGGACAAAACCAAAAATGTTTACAAAAAAGCCTTGTTGTTTTTGGTAACAAACTAAACCAAAAATGTTTACAAAAAAGCCTTGTTGTTTTTATGGCAACCGACAAAACCAAAAATGTTTACAAAAAAGCCTTGTTGTTTTTGGTAACAAACTAAACCAAAAATGTTTACAAAAAAGCCTTGTTGTTTTTATGGCAACGGACAAAACCAAAAATGTTTACAAAAAAGCCTTGTTGTTTTTGGTAACAAACTAAACCAAAAATGTTTACAAAAAAGCCTTGTTGTTTTTATGGCAACGGACAAAACCACAAATGTTTACAAATAAGCCTTGTTGTTTTTATGGCAACGGACAAAACCAAAAATGTTTACAAAAAAGCCTTGTTGTTTTTATGGCAACGGACAAAACCAAAAATGTTTACAAAAAAGCCTTGTTGTTTTTGGTAACAAACTAAACCAAAAATGTTTACAAAAAAGCCTTGTTGTTTTTATGGCAACGGACAAAACCACAAATGTTTACAAATAAGCCTTGTTGTTTTTATGGCAACGGACAAAACCAAAAATGTTTACAAAAAAGCCTTGTTGTTTTTGGTAA
Organism: Pelophylax lessonae; assembly: GCF_965119305.1. Lineage (NCBI taxonomy): Eukaryota > Metazoa > Chordata > Amphibia > Anura > Ranidae > Pelophylax > Pelophylax lessonae. Next base: position 121,093,156 of record NC_138770.1, read on the forward strand.
CAAACTAAACCAAAAATGTTTACAAAAAAGCCTTGTTGTTTTTATGGCAACCGACAAAACCAAAAATGTTTACAAAAAAGCCTTGTTGTTTTTGGTAACAAACTAAACCAAAAATGTTTACAAAAAAGCCTTGTTGTTTTTATGGCAACGGACAAAACCAAAAATGTTTACAAAAAAGCCTTGTTGTTTTTGGTAACAAACTAAACCAAAAATGTTTACAAAAAAGCCTTGTTGTTTTTATGGCAACCGACAAAACCAAAAATGTTTACAAAAAAGCCTTGTTGTTTTTATGGCAACGGACAAAACCAAAAATGTTTACAAAAAAGCCTTGTTGTTTTTATGGCAACCGACAAAACCACAAATGTTTACAAATAAGCCTTGTTGTTTTTATGGCAACGGACAAAACCAAAAATGTTTACAAAAAAGCCTTGTTGTTTTTATGGCAACGGACAAAACCAAAAATGTTTACAAAAATGAATTGTTTTTGTGAAAACCTTCCAAAAAATGATGTCAAAACATAAAAAATGTTTAAAATGTTTATCTAAATTAAATTTAAGTATGTTGCTCTTTGCAACACAAATGTTACATTGGCAATTTAGTTCATTCTATTATATATTGTAATATATTTTTTGTACGCTACAGTTGGTAGACACCCACATGTGTTATTAAAACATTTATTTTATTACCCAAGTTTTCTTTTTGGTGTACACATCGAATGTCTTTTGTGTTGTATTTGTTTACTTGAGTGGTGTGGTCTGTAATTGTTAGTATGTTGGCTTTGGTTTATGTTAGCCTTGAGACTTGTTTTGAAGCTACATTTGAAGGGAGACCTTTTCTTGGGTCGTTATGTGAACATTGAGTTATCTAAATTTACATGAAATCATATGTTTGGAGATCGAGAAGCACGTGTGTATAAATGCCTACATTAACCAGGGCCATTACTTGGCCACCAACACTCCTAAAAAACCAAAGAGCAAACACAAACTAATCATTTTGCATAAAATTTTATTTCATCCCCAAAAAAAGCACTATAAGAAATCATATTGTGCCACCCTCAAATTTAAAAAAAAAATGGCCCCACAAATTGGCCAATGTAACAATCATTAACAAAACCAAAAAAAAAAAAAAAAAAGAAATTAAGTTGGTGGTGGTGGTGGTGACTGAAGCAGTGTGGTGAGCAATGGAAAGGTTCCTGCCATCAAATGGTGGGCCAATAGTCCCATCTGCTCTGGGGTTAGCCTTAGAGTTCTGGTAAAGTGGCCCATTAGAATCAGATCTTGTGTCTGAGGCTGCTGCTGATGCAGGGTGTTGAACCCTGGAAATGTCCCAGACTGAAGATCTTGTGCCAATAGTCCCATCTGCTCTGTGCTCAGCCTAAGAATTTGGGTAACGTGTGCCATTACCATGAGATGGGATCGTTGCTGCTCCAAGGCTATTTGATGCTGCTGGTGGTGCAAGGGTTGTGAAGATGTGTGGGGAGTGGTGGTTGATTGGTTGTTGTGGTCCACGGTGCGGGGGCAAACGACATGTCGCATTGGTGACAAAAAAGAAGAACGGCCTGGGGAGGAGTGAAGTGATAAAGGTGTGGAGGGAATGTAGTCAGGTGGAAGGGGTACTGTGGAACCAGTGCGCATTGAGGTTGTGCAGGAGGATTGCTCATTGAGGGGTGTGGGAGTCCGAACGGAGTGTGAAGTGCTAGGAGTGGCTACAGGAGGAATTGTCCCATCCCCAGCTGCCTGACAAGTGGCCAACACTGGCATTACCCTCCCACTACCACAACCTGCAGTGGCAGGTGAGTGAGATGTTTGGGAGGGCTCTGCCAATGGGGCATCTTCAGATCCAAACAGGCATTGGCGTGTGGCCAGCACCTGAGTGTCAACACTTTGCCGATCCCGTTGATGCTGGTCTGCTAAACTTACCAAGCTGTTACGCATATCCTGTTGAACCTGTAACATATCCTGGTGAACCTGTACCATTGTTGCTACAGATTCCTGTATGAGCCCGAGCAGACGTACTGCCTCAGTAGATTGCTGAGTACGCCTCCTTAACTCATTTTGGACCTGATACTCATCAAGCAGCCTCTCGGCTACATCCAGCATAGATGGACGAAGTTGGGTAGGTGACAATCCCTCTGCATCTAAGGCTACCTGAAAGCAGAAGAAATAGACCAAATCATTATCAAACATCATGACTAAATATTTCAGATTAGTTTGACAACTTAACACCCCAAGCAGAACGTTGAAAAGTTTGATGTGCTTCTAATGAGTACTTGTTCATTGTAAGATTATCCAAGCTAGCAACACTTCTGATAATGGGTACATATTATATTGGTAGGACTAATATGACAAAGGCAAAAAAGATTCAACATGAAGGTGTTCCCAATTAACCCTGGTGTGGTAGGTTGTTTATGCTTTTGGTAAATCTGTTACTACACCAATGACTTTATACATCTACGTATGTTGTCTAAAATCTTGCCATCAATCGGCTAGAGGACAACCCAACCAAACGATACCCATGAATTTGGACCTGGAAAATCAAAGACGGGCCGGACTTTAAAGATCCTGGATGTTTTTGGAACATTAGTGGCACACCAAATTATAACATAATTCCCTGATGTTCAAGATAGAACTCTTGTTGTGCTGGTGCATCGTCAGAATGTCATAGCACTAATTTAACACACACAATGTAAGCCACATCTAGTCCAAAATCAATGCTACCATTGAAATGTTACATGTGCACCTTGTTCCCTTATATCACATACCACAGCACTGGATGCAGAATCGTCGCCAGCTCCTGATCCAACTCCAGCTGCAACGTCAAGAGGGGCCTGATGTTCTTTTAAAAAAAAAAAAAAAAAACATGTTTAGTACATAACCTTAGTCAGTAATGATTATGGCCAGATTGCCCTCCTAGCTTCATGAATGAAGCATTGAGGCCAAACATTCAAAAGTGCTTTCCTGGGCTCATAGGACACTTGCTAAACCCTCCCAAAGGTTAAGAAGGCTTGGTCTGCCTACTAATGACGGCACCCATTAATGCTGTCAACTGTGTTTTGCAGGGTAAACATCTAAAAGGCAACACTCTTTCCTAAGAAAAAACATGTGTGTTAATGGGGTTAATAAGATTCAAAAAAACATTATTTGACTAGACATACCAACACCTTCCTCCAGGCCTAGCTGCACTGGGTGTGTTCCCTGCTGCGGATCTTCTGTAAAGGACATAGCAATATGAGCTATCTTGGCCAAAAAAAAACATCTACATTGTTTGGCACAGTATGATATTGGACCTACCAGGAGGAGGGTCAGCACTGATGTCAACACCTGTGAGTCCGTCTGGTTCGCCAAGCTGCATGGGCTGTGGAGGGGCTGAGATCCGTGCTACAGATGAACAAATTGCAGGTTGGGGAAAACAAAAAAAGGACAATTGGAAGGGCAAGTATCACATTCTCTTAATGTCACACATAGGATAGTAGTTAATCTTTTCCAAACAACTCACACAATTGACATCCAAGATAATATCCTACCTCGGTGCAAAGCATCCGAATCTAAGTCCTCTCTGGGAAAGATGGTATCGGGTCCTATGATGTTCAAGAAAGGTAATTGATAATCCCAGAGAGAACTTCGTGCACGTTCATCCAGCCGACCTTGACGGTCATAAAGACCCTCCGCAGCCCATGCAATTAGCTTCTTCCGAACGGACCCACAGATGTCGTTGACCTTCTTCCGCACACTGTCACGGTGGCGAGGTGCTTCACCCAGTGCATTTACAGCATCCCGGATTTCATCCCACAATCTGTTCTTCTCTGTTACTGAGTAAGACGCGGCCCTGGTCCCATGTATCGCCTGATATCTGGCCATATAGGCGTGGACCAGGGCACAGCACTGATTGTGGGTGAAACGGGGAAGCCGGGTTAATGTGGACAAGCTGACTCTGGTGGACGGACCCGCTCCAGGACTACTGTCAGAAGAGCCAGCTTGTCCACTTGGTGTGTTAACACCTCCCCCGGCTTCCTCCTCCGGGATGGGGATGGTGGACTCCCTCATGGATACAGCTGGAGCCTCCCTCACACCAGAGCCAGACGATCTGCCCACCCTGCCCCCCCTGGCCCCCCTGGCCCCCCTGGCCCCCCTGGCCCCCCTGGCCCTTCTCATCCTTCCAGTGGGTGGGGCCATGGGAGCACGAGGTGGGCAGAGAATCTGGCTGTCCAGCAGCAGCAAAGAGCCCCAAACTCCTAAATCTGAAATGACAAAAGAGAAAACAGAAAAAACAGGATTTGCAGATTGCTCTTCATATACAGTATAATTAGTGAACAGTTACAGAACACACTTACCTAATGGCACAAACAGACTTGGTCGTGGTGGTGGTGGTAGTAGTGGGCAAAGAGCAGAAGAGGCTGCAAAGAAAAGGAAAAAAAAAAAAAACATAAGAAAACGCATATGGGTACAAATCACACGAGGCCCTCCAAACACTTACCTAATGGCACAAACACAGTGGTGGTGGTGGTGGTGGTGGTGGCAAAGAGCAGAAGAGGCTGCAAAGAAATGTAAAAAAAAAACACATAAGAAAACGCATAGGGGTACAAATCACACGAGGCCCTCCAAACACTTACCTAATGGCACAAACACAGTGGTGGTGGTGGTGGTGGTGGTGGCAAAGAGCAGAAGAGGCTGCAAAGAAATGTAAAAAAAAAAACACATAAGAAAACTCATAGGGGTACAAATCACACGAGGCCCTCCAAACACTTACCTAATGGCACAAACACAGTGGTGGTGGTGGTGGTGGTGGTGGCAAAGAGCAGAAGAGGCTGCAAAGAAATGTAAAAAAAAAACACATAAGAAAACGCATAGGGGTACAAATCACACGAGGCCCTCCAAACACTTACCTAATGGCACAAACACAGTGGTGGTGGTGGTGGTGGTGGTGGTGGTGGCAAAGAGCAGAAGAGGCTGCAAAGAAATGTACAAAAAATACACATAAGAAAACTCATAGGGGTACAAATCACACGAGGCCCTCCAAACACTTACCTAATGGCACAAACACAGTGGTGGTGGTGGTGGTGGTGGTGGTGTTAAAGAGCAGAAGAGGCTGCAAAGAAATGTAAAAAAAAAACACATAAGAAAACGCATAGGGGTACAAATCACACGAGGCCCTCCAAACACTTACCTAATGTCACAAACACAGTGGTGGTGGTGGTGGTGGTGGTGTAATCCTTTATAGGCAAAAGGAGGCTGCAAACATTAAACATACATGAGAAATCGCATGACCTACATACGTGCACATAATAAATTACAGTTATCAGGAAAGCAAAAATGGTGTCTTTGGAAGCTGGGAAGGTAAGGGGGCAGGTTTAGATGCCAAATCTAGACTGCACACCTTTAACAAACATGAGAAAACACATGTCCAAACCACATGCACATGGGGCCAACTGCCAATGATTAAAAGACACTTGAGGGGTTCCCAAGCTATTGTGGGTTGGAGGGGATTCACCATAGACAACTTAAGCACACCCAAGATAAGTACAAATTGTCTCCTTCCTTTTTTTTGGGAGAGAGAGATACAATTGTCTTACCTCCAGATAATGTAGGTTGTGGGTCACAGGGTCTTGCTAGCACATAAGAAACATCGATCTATAACATCCAGCAGCCATATTGGCCATGTGCTCCTTTTATAGCTGGCTCACAGGTGTGATAATTAGCGGCCGTTTCTATATATATCTGCGCATTCGCGAATTTGCGCGTTCAAAATGGAGGACGATATCCCAGACGCATTAGATGGTGCAATGCTGGCATTTATTGGTGCCTTGTTTGAGGAGGCCCTGGCACAGGAGGCAGCAGAAGGTGGGGAAGCTGCAGCAGCAGCAGCAGCAGCACCTTCAGCAGCAGCACCTCCAGTCCGTGTGCCCTTACCTCGCCAGCCACGCATTTTTGCTCCAAGGATCTATTTGGACAAGCTGCGGGATTCTGATGTCAGGAGGAAGTTCCGGCTCGAGCGAGGAACTATTCTACACCTCTACCAGCTCATAGCAGAGAAAATTGACCCGGACACACAGCGCGGCCATGCGGTGCCCGGCATGGCCAGATTGCTGGCCACTTTGTATATTTTAGGGCGTGGCAGCTTCCAAGCCACTTCGGGAAGTATCATGGGCATTAGCCAGCCCACAGTTTCAAGGGTGTTCATGTTGGTCATTAATGCCATAGTGGATATAGTGCCCAATTTTATCCACTGGCCACAGAATGAAAATGAGTGGAATGAAGTCAAGTTGGGTTTCTACCGGCGGGCACACATGCCGCAAATCCTAGGGGCAATCGATGGCACCCACATAGCCATTAGGCCCCCAAGGAGCCACGAAAGTGAATACCGGAACCGCAAGCAGTACCACTCTGTGAACGTCCAATTAGTGTGTGACGCCAAACAGCGCATCATGAGTGTCAACACTGGTCACCCAGGGTCGTGCCATGATTCCAGTATGTTAAGAACAAGTACTCTGTACGAGGTGTTTGAAAGTGGACAAATGCCCGAAGGGTGGCTTATTGGTAAAGTATTTTGTCTTAACAACATAAACTGTAAGATTACATAGACATAGGAATAAGCTACATCGGTGTACACCCTGATTTAAGCAAAGCCTACCTAAAATGGATGTGTTATTAGTTGTCAGGCTGTTCACACACAACCAGATCAGCAGCTTAGCAGCTCACAAAAGAAAGATTTGCAAAGTTGTCTTTGAGTCCAATGAAGGTGGTTAACCAATGTGTAAATGGTGTCCTCTAGCCACCCAAAGAAAACCTACAAATGATTCCAATGGTATTGCCATATCCCCAAAGTACTTTGCATAAGTGAGTCAATATTGGTTTCCTCACTCTAGTTGCAGATATATTCCAGAAGTAAGACCTAGGCTAATGTAATAGGAACAGAATAGGGGCCAAGTTGTAACTTGCAAGAGAAACCCACCACTTTGTGTGTCCTTTTTCCCATTTGTATTAGTGATTTAGGCAGTTAGACAGAGTTGAGATGTTTCATATGATTTTTTGCAAACAGACGAGCAGGTTGTTTAGTAAAATGCCTAATTGTCTCCCATTTTGAGGAGTCATCTAAAGTCACATGATATGAATAACTAATGTATATTTTTCTTATTTTTCAGGGGATGCTGGTTACCCGCAGCTGACGTGGCTGATGGCTCCAATCAGGTACCCCCAGGGCCCAGCAGAGAGGAATTACAACAGGGCCTTGCGGAGAAGCCGGAGTATCATTGAGTTGACCATAGGTCTTCTCAAGTCCCGGTTTCTCTGCTTGGCCCGGCCTGGGGGTGAACTCCTGTACTCTCCTACAAAGGCTTCCAAGATCATCCTGGCGTGCTGCGTGTTGCACAACATGTGCGTTGCCCGGGATGATTCTTGGGAGCTGACGGAGGAGAGGGAGCCAGAGGTCCGTCAGCCGGCGGCCCCCAGGCGGCGGAGCACCGCTGCCGGTATGGCCACCCGGAATACCCTGGTTGCTAGCCACTTTACATGTAAGTACTGTAACCGGTCAAGATAGGGCATGTGTATTAATTAGCTAGTTAGCAGAGGTGCCACTCACAGGGAGACAGAGGGTGATTATCATCTGCCAATGACACTTGCCATTGTAGATAAAGTGTAGTCAACATTGGTAAAATTGTGTTACTTGAGCAAAAACATGCACCTCTAACCATAAACATGTTGGTATTGTGAATAGTGTAAAGGGCTGAGAAGAGCTGGCAGGTGTTTATTTGTGTCTATGCCACCTGTGTAGTTATTGATAACATGAACGGCTGCTTGGTATCTTATGGTGTTGTAATTTTCCAGAACATCAACATCTTGGAATCATGGCACGTACCATGGGAAGCCTGTGGTGATGGGCTGTCTGGCGTCACAGGTGTGTATTCAAATGTTTACATTAATGATTTCTGGTTTGTGTAAGTTGGCATAAAATGTGTTATTTCACTCGTGATGTCGAAATTAAATGAAGTTCAGAATGAAGCAAACAGGCATTAAGATGTGATTTTCATAATGAAATGTCTTATCCTTTGTTTTATTTTTCCAGGAGTGGTACTGCTTGCGGGTGTAGGTGGTAGAAACCCACCTTGATGGACTCCACTCATTTTCTTTTGTGGTCAGTGGATATTTGGTAAGGCACATGGCCAATGACCAACATGAACACCCTGGAACTTCGAAAGTGGCTTGGAAGCTGCCCAGCAACCTTGCCATGCCTGTCCCCTATGAGCTGGTAGAGGTGCAGAATGGATTCTGAACTCTGCCGGAAGTTGTGGAAGACATCAGAATCCCGTAGCCATGGAGCAAAGATCGTGGTCTGGCGCTGTAAAGGCACACGGACTGGAGAGTGACAATATTCTTTTGCTGCATCCCTCCTTCTGCTGTCATTCTCAAATAAATAAATACATTAGAATTGAACATGTGTTTTTTTGTTTTGTGTGGGTGCCTACAGACAAAAGGGCCATCCACACTGTAAGATTTAGAGAAGACTTTATCCTTCCGATTGACATTTTCTATGTAGTGCAAGGGCCTGCCTGATTGCATCCAAATTGAAAGTGTTGAGGTTTGAGCTTCTATTATATGGTTTGGTTAAGTCTACAGGAAAAAGTCTAGACAAATTGTTAGTGTATGGCCCATTAAGCTGCCAAGGCCGGAGTTTTGCACTTTGCATGCTGCTTGTACTGGTGATGTGAGGGGTTGTAATGTAGAGTAGGGATGTGACAGTGTTGTGTTGAGGTGTGAGGCAAATGTAGTGTTGGACTATGAGGGCCTGTGTTGTTGAAATATGGAGAGAGTCCAATATCAGACACCTATGTTTATTGGTCAAGAAATTGTAAGAACCATGGTAAATATGTAAAGAATTGCATCTCGATAAAACTAGGACCACACTCATAAAATCAAAATTGTGTTGTTTCCATTGATGTGCTTGAAATTTGGGTAGGACACCCCCCTCCCCCCCCAAATTCAAGATAGTTTAAAAAAACTGTTTAAAAAAATGAGAGTGAAAAGAGATCCCAAGTGTAGTGATGTGATTTGAACCCATGACGTTGTGAACTGCAGTGAAGTTGCAAAGCACTTAGCTATTGTGCAGAATAAAGCTGTATGGTGGAAAAAATGGAGTGTGTTAAGGCTAAAAAGCACATATAGCTAAAGAACTAAACATTGTATGGAATGTGGGAAGAAGACCATGGTAAAATTGTGAGGTTTCATCTTGCCCTGAAGTAGGGTAGGGGTTTGGTCACTTGCCTTTGGTACTTTCCTTCATAAGATCGATTCGACACACAGACAAGATCAAAAAAACACTTAAAATGGTGTAAGCTTGCAAGCGCTTCTGAGTGTAACATTATTTAGCAATATATATGATGTAATCCGTTCCATTTTAGCAATATAAACAAAAAAAGAAAATAAAAAAAGTAGGTGGAGATGGTAAGCCTCGAACCTACAGCAGAGGGAGATGAATTACAGACATGTGATGTGTGCACTAATCCACTAGCCCACATCGCTATGTGAAACTGTTATAAGCAGGAAGACATAAGTTTGCGAATTGGCGAAGCCGCGATCGTAAGTGAATCCCGCTGACGGCGGAATTCATTATTGCTGTTTTACTCGCCAATTCGCCGCAGCGCCAGTTAATTGATTTGAACGCGGCGAAACTGAAACACGTCATAGATGTTTGAAGCTGCAGTTTCTTTAAATCCGGCCCCCCATGTACTAATAAACAAATAATAAATGAATAAAGAAGAAAAGGAAATAAAAAAAACTATATATATATATATATATATACACTGTATATACACACACAGTATATATAAACATTCTTTCTTTCCTTTCTTTTCGTATTCATATTCTTTTTATATAGCCTAATACATAGACACAGAACAGAATTGTAGCTAGAGAAGAGAAGCAGGGGTAGCTACTCAAGATGTAGAAAGACGGAAAGCACATTATTAATTTGGATAAAAAGGAAATAAAATTAAAATTGCCTTTAAGGTTTGTCTGTGTTCTGATAATTACATTTTACTCAACAAAGGGATGATTAAAATGATTACAACTTGGTTAAAATCAAGTGTGGCCTGTAATGTTTAGGAAAAGGGAAAGTATTTGAGAGCCCCCCTCCCTTGCAAAGAGAGAGCAGTCACAGATAACCTTGCTTGTACCTGTTAGAGTTGCAATCGAAAAAGTATTATTCCTCAGCAGCTTTACATTAAGTAGAAATCTTTTTTTTTTTTTTTTTAATCAATTTCATTAACTTTTTTTTTCAAAGTATTTAATTTAAAAAAACTTAAGTTTTATATAGTTTTTAATCATTTATAAAAAATATTTATTTTAAAAAAATACATGTGGTACATCTATGACACTCAGTTTGCAGAGCTTGCTCGGTTTTCTAATTATTATTTAACCTTGAGCCTCATAAATAAAAAAGATAGATACAAAAAAAAATTGCTCCCTTGAAGATGGTTGGATAATATCGAGTGAATTAAAACTAGGTAACATGGCAGGAAGTTTTATATGACCTTGAATATTTTCTTTGCATTCCAGAGCTACTCTTCTTTTAGTTTATAATGTAATGTTGTTCTGTTATATTCTCTGAATGCAGCAGGCCTTCTCTTCAGCATGCATGGGATTGTAGCAGTACAAAAGAAGAGACAATTAATAAAGTGATGGATTTACATAAAAAAAATAAAAATAAAATAATAATAATTTCAGCAATGTCATTTACAACCATCTAATCTTGTATATTGCCTTTTATACCCTGTTGTATCCGTAATGACATATGTAAATAGATATATATTTTACATAAAATCTTTGACTTGTACCTGCTGTACAAAGTGCCACATTAAAGCGTTTTCTGCCAGCAGCTAAGTGCCTCTCGCTGGAAGAGGTTAATGCGTTTCATAACTGAGGATACTGTCTGGTAATCATGCAGTTACTTACTTATGGATCTGGATGCTCATAAAAATGCATTATGATACAATAACACCTAAATGAACCCATGGACAGGCACCGTCCTTTTTCTGTGCTGCATATTAATACAAGTTAATAGAAGCCGCAAATGGTGTCTCGCAAGGTAATACAAAAATTGTCATATCGCGTTTGTTATGTGAGATGACCATGAACTGAAGCTAATTGGTTTTGTCTGTAATAACTAGCACAACATGTCATATTTTATCAGGCCGCGGGAGATAGTAACAAGCGCTCACTTGCCTCGTCTTTGCAGTGGACGGTGCAAGGCGGCTTGCGTTTGGCAGAAGGGCGCGCGGTGTCAGAAGAGTCACCCCTGAGATGTTTGACTCCTTTGGCTCTTATGTCTTTAGAATTGTACCTGTAGGAGAGGACTGTCAATGTATATTTTAGAGCCCGCGTTGGTTGCTCTTATTAAATGTTGTTTCGAATTATAACTAATGCATGCTGTTGCTTGAGAGGCTTTTAAAAAGATTTCTTGACTGGGATATAAAAGCAAATGACACTATCATTTATTATGACATCAACCCCTTTTAATTTGTGGGAAAAAAACACTAAAGTGATAAATAAGGAATAAGCTACGGTCTAAGGATTTACAGAAGAAGGATGTCTGTAGACATCTAGAAAGGTAAAATAGAACTAAATTCTCAGCCAACATGGAGTGTTTTTAATCTTTATGCTGCTAGACTTAGTAAATAGGTAGAAAGGTACAGTATATTATTATCAATGTGCCTGGATTTGTCTGGCTTTGTGCTGTGGTCCTGTTTTCTCTGCCATTGGGGGAATCTGACTCTCTGCAGCTTAAGCCCCGTACACACGCAGCGATTATCGGCCGACCAATCGTCCGTCTTTTGTCCAGAGTGGTGTTTTGTTGGTTGGAATGTGCTTAGACTGCACATGAATTTTCTCGCCCGACAAAATTCTACCTCAGAAGTGATGTCATGTGTTGGATTGCTTTCTTTGTGTTCTTTCTTCACTGAGCATGCCCAGACTTGCTCATTAGATTTTTCCCTGTCGAAATCTGTACTGACTGCACGAAAATCGGCTGTGTTTTGACGGCAGACAAAAATTTTGTAGTCTGCACACCAGATTATTTTCAGCCGAAAAGTCGGAGTCGGTTGTCGGAAGCATCATACTAACATAAAAATCAAAAAACGTGCTGCGCCAGAAGTGCACAAAAATAATTAGTGATTACATGAATCAACAAGTGTTATCAACAAAATATGGTGTCCATCATATGTGCTCTGATGAAACATAAATGTTCATATAAAGTGCTCCAAGGTAATGATTAGTATATCCAGGTGATGACAGGACAGCCTCAATCCCTTGTGAATCAAGCAGGAACCACCAGTGTGTGAACTCCCTCCACCAGTAAGATTGGCCTCTCACCTTGATACCAGACCCAAACGGGCCAGCATGAGCATATCAGGGGATAAACAGACTATCACAGGTAACCTCTCCAGCCTTCACCTCCGGGGGTCGCCAGGACATAAAATAAAGATAAAGCAAAGATCTAGTGCTCTCTGAATGTAAATAATGAGCTTTTATTGAGCATAAAGGGGTAACTCACATTTGTTGGGCACTCAGCCGTGCCTGCTATTATGGCATTCAGTGTTGGAGAGTAGCACCCGAGCGATCGGCGTCAGGCACGCAGGCTCCGCCTCCCTATACGCGTTACGCCTGGAGCGTGGGCTCCGTTTGGCTTCTTCGGTAGGGGTTTTACTATATGCATCATACTAACAAGCCGAAAATCGGCAGATTGGTCTTTGGACGAAAATTCCCTGCCAATTTTCTATGCGTGTGTGCGGGGCTTTACACTCTGCTTAGTATGTCTGCTCCTGGGACTCTAAAGCGCCACCTGCCTTCCAGCTGTAGCCAATCCACAATTAACGCAGCTTAACCACTTAAAGCGGAGTTACAGCCATTCACTCACCTGTCCAACGGTCCAGCGATGCGGCCACCCGAAGACTCGATCCTCTCCCTCTGCGCCGGCATCACTGCTGTGGTAAACTATCACAGCCGGGTACCCACTGCGCATGCGCGAGTCGCGCTGCGCGTCTTGATTGGCCGGCAATCTTCTGGGACCTCTGACGTGTCCCAGAAGATTGCAGGGAGGGAGGGGGAGAGGAGAACTTCCGTTCAGGGCGCCGCGGCGCTCCGAGCGGAAGTGGGAGCGGGTACCTGTCAAAACTAGGTACCCGCTCCCCCCCCAAAAAAATGACATGCCAAATGTGGCATGTCAGGGGGTCAAGACTCCCTAAAGCGGAAGTTCCACTTTTGGGTGGAACTCCGCTTTAAGGACCAGAAGGTTTTACCCCCTTAACCACTTCCATACCGAGCCAATTCTGGCAGTATGTTCCTACATGTAAAAATCATCATTTTTTTGCTAGAAAATTACTCAGAACCCCCAAACATTATATGTTTTTTTTTTTTTTTTTTTTTTAGCAGAGACCCTAGGGAATAAAATGGTGGTCGTTGCAACTTTTTATGTCACACCGTATTTGCGCAGCAATTTTTCAAACACGTTTTGAAAAAAAATACAGTTTCATTTATTAAAAAAATAAAAAACACTAAAGGTAGCCCAATTTTTTTGTATAATGTGAAAGATGATGTCATGCCTAGTAAATAGATATGTAACATGTCATGCTTAAAAACTTTGCACACTCATGGAATGGCGGCAAACTTCGGTACATAAAAATTTCCATTGGCAACGCTTTAAAAACATTTTTAAAAAAAGGAGTTCTTGGGCTAGAGTTACTGCTCTTGCTTTAATGTTCACAGCGATACCCCACATGTGTGGATTGTGGCTGTGTATATATGTGAGCGCAATGTACGTATGCGTTCACTTCTGTGTGTGAGCACGTGGGGACGGGGAGACTTTAATTTTTTTTTTAACTGTTTATTTATTTTTATTTTTTTTTATTTTTACACTTTCCCTTTAACCTTTTTTTTTGTTTATCACTTTTATTCCTATTACAAGGAATGTAAACATCCCTTGTATTAGGAATAGTGCATGACAGGTCCTCATGGAGAGATCTGGGGTGGGGTCAATAAAACCTCAGATCTCTCCTACAGGCTGGAAAGCCTGAAATAAAAAAAAAAACAAACAAAAAAAAAAAAAAAACGACCTCAGCTATCTAGCTGAGATCACGACAGTATTTACAACTGCCAGGTCGAGCGTAGATTCATAACGTCCTAGGCTAGAATTATATCATGATTCCCAGGAGTCTTCATGGGCATTCTTTTCTTTTTTCTGGGGGGAAGGAGGGATTTTCCCAGCTAATCACAACTTCCTGCCTGCACATCTGAGAAAAGGGTAGACAGATTACAGAAAGTAATTGCTACATGAATCATCTGCCCTACTCAAGATGGCCATAGATATAAATGCTGGGGGGGGGGGGGGGGGAAGGGGGTTTAAAAAGTAATTTCTCAACAAAAATAAGCATGAAGATGTGGTTGGATGGGTGAGTTTGCATTGAATATTAAAAACAAATTAGCCACTTGACCTTTGGAAGATATTACCCCCTTTATGACAGGACATTTTTTGCTATTCAGCACTGCGCTACTTTAACTAGCAATCTCTCCGCCATGTAATACTGTACTCAAATGAAATTTATATCTTTTTTTTTCACACAATTAGAGCTTTCCTTTGGTGGTACTTAATCACCACTGGGTGTTTTATTTTTTGGTATATAAAGTAAAAAATACAGAAAATTTTGAAAAAAATATATTTTCTGTTTATGGTATGAAATTTTGCAAAACAAAAATCTTACTTCATAAATTTAGGCCAAAATGTAGTCTGCCACATTTCTTTGGTAAAAATAGCATGAATCAGTGCATATTATTTAGTCTTTATAGACCTTGCTTTTTGCACTGGTCCAAATCATTTGGTGGATGGGGGGTTTATGGAGTGGGGTTGTTTTTCAGCAGTTGGGCTTGACCCCTTAGTTCCAGTAAGATGAACTCTATGGCCGGGTTTACACTACCTGCGGCTGCAGCTCATAGCAGGGGGTCTACTGCGTCTCAGTTCTCCACTTCAGGTGCAAATCAGGGCCCTTTCCCAGTGCAATCACAGTCTCCTGTCATGCAAATTGGATGTAGGGAAAACCTGCATCCAATTTGCATCAGTGTGAATTGGCGTCAACCTTAAGGCGTCAGCATATCAAGACATTTTGGACAATTTCATGCTCCCAACTTTGTGGGAACAGTTTGGGGATGGCCCCTTCCTGTTCCAACATGACTGCGCACCAGTGCACAAAGCAAGGAGTATAAAGACATGGATGAGAGAGTTTGAGGTGGAGTCCTAACCTCAAACCGATAGAACACCTTTGGGATGAACTAGAGAGGGGACTGCGACCTCACAAATGCGCTTCTGGTAGAATAGTCAAACATTCCCGTAGACACACTCCTAAATCTTGTGGATAGCCTTCCCAGAAGAGTTGAAGATGAAGATGTTATAGCTGCAAAGGGTGGGCCAACTCAATATTGAACCCTACAGACTAAGACAGGGGTGCCATTAGAGTTCATGTGCGTGTAAAGGGTGTATATTTGAAAATTGATCAATACTGAAGTACTGATAGCCTATCTCCTATCCTGAGACCCTAAAATGCCAGGACAGTACAAATACTACCCAAATGACACCTTTTTGGGAAGTAGACAGTCCAAATTATTTAGTATTTAGTAAGAGATTTCTGAAGTTGTGGGCCAATCACAGCATCACAATAGTAACCAAGCTGTCATGAATGGCTTCCATGTTATCATGTGATTGCTATGATTGGTCATAGAGATCCCATGATACCCCGTCTGCTCACAGTGGTTGAGTACCGAGCACTGTAAGTCACTGTGTTCACCAGACACAGCGGTCACAGAACTGTGCCGCTGCCGCAGGGGGCGCACCAGTGAGCATGTACTGAGTGGTGTACTGCTACATTGCTTAGCCTGGCTGTGCTGCCCTCTAGCAGTATAGGTACTGTTAGTGGGTGGCAAGTGATCAAAAAGTGTTTTCAGTTTGTGGTGCTCAGATATAGTTTAGTTTCACTTTCACTCCAAGCAAACTGCAGCAGCTGCAGTTACACATTGTGAAAGAGCTCTGAGAGCTGATTGGAAGGAAGGAACACACCCACCTTCACACAGCACACAGGAACAGAGCCAAGGCTGTCAATCAGCTGGAGATTCCTCCCCTATCATCTTTTTAGATCTTGGTGCCAGGAGAACTTGTCAAGAGTGACTTGTGCTGATAGGGCAAGAACAAAACAGAAGACAGAAATGACACCTAATGCTTTAGATAGAAATATGTGCTTTGTTAAGATTTCATATCTGAGGTTTACAACCACGTTTAAATGCAGTTTGAGCCATACTGAACATTTGTTGTCTGAAATGGGCTGGGAAGAAGAGTGTGAGTGAGTGGAGAGTAGACAAGGTGCTCAGCAACCATGTTGGGCTTGGGTTGGGGTAGTTGTATAGTTGTATTTCAGTCCAGTCACAAGGTGGAGCTGTTTTAACCACTAACATTACATGTGTGCTTCTTTGTACAATGAATTTGGTCTTTGAACTCTTTTCCTGCTGCTCCCTCCTTCCTTCGCTCCCTGCAATGAAGGGCCATTTAAAAAAAAAAAGTTTATTCATTCACTTTTTTTCTACAGTGCTTTAACAAACGGATGCAATCATGTTCAGCTGTAGTCCCGGCTGGGAGCATGCACGAGGTCCAAGAAGACCCTGGAAATTAGCTTAGCCATCCTATATACTGAAATGTTCTTGGCAATCAGTTCTAGTTCTCCCTTTAGGTCTAATTCTCCTTTTAGGTCTAGTTCTCATTTTCAAGACAAGAGAGAAAAAAAAAATGAGTCGACTTTTCAGCAAGCATGTGAGTGATGCTACCACATTGGAATTGATAGCTTTTGTGTGAAAAAACACTTCAATACTGCTACTTTTTCATGTTTTCTCATTCAATAATTTTTATTGAATAATAGTTTTCAAAAGTTACCACAATGCTTCAGTTTTTTTTTTTTTGGATTGGCTTAACATTTTTTGGAGATTCTTTGCATTTTCTGTCTGTGACTGGCGCTGATAAATATTTCATTTTGCCATGGAGGGGAAAGGAGTAGAAGCTGGTTAGGGGGAATAAAGTTATTTGTTTGAGGCTTTTCTTGATTTTATTTTTTTTTCCTTATAATGATTTTTTTTGTTGTGTTGTTGTTTCCTTGTTTTGCTTGAGGTGCTGAAAATTCAATAAATGGAAAGAGAAAAAAAACAAGAACTAAAGTTTAAAAGATAATCATATATATATATATATATATATATATATATATATATATATATAGTATATATTGTAACAAAAGCTCTTAAAATCTCTAAATTTAATTGTATCTCCTTATGTCTCTTTTTTTTTTTTAACCTTTCAAGCACAGAGTTTGTTCATAAGCAGATTAGCTGCTCTCTGGATCCAATTGTCAAGATGACTGACGGCAGCTCAGTGAAGCACAACAGAAAGCAGAGAGCACTGGGCTCTCTGAAACTTCATCACCACTATCCATATAACACATAACATAATATCTGCTACTGTTTGAGCTGTCAGAGCTGAAAAATAGATAAATCATTGCAGTAGATATAAATTATGTAATTTCGGGAGACATCTGTTACATTAAAGAATCACACATCTTACATCTACGTCATAAAGCAGCCTTTCTCAAACTTTTTAATGCAGAAGAACCCTTAAAATATGTTTCAGGTGGATTTTCGCCGAGTGTTATGCTCGCTACAACAGGCCGAACTCACTCACAAACAAAATGGCACCCCTGACGAGCTGACTAAACTGGTTGAACTGCGCCTTCTCTTTACTCGCCACTTGGACAGACACACCCGGGCCCGCCTGCGTCACCTATCTCACAAGTTTTACGAACAGGGCAACAAATGTGGCCGTATGCTTGCCCGGGCCCTTCGTCGGAAACGCGCCCAGATGTGTGTGCACAAGCTGCGCTCCCCTTCCGGCAGCAAGGTTTTTAAGCCTTCGGAGATCGCTGCCCAGTTCCGCGACTACTATGCGGGCCTTTAAGACCTATCCGGTTCTACCACGGCGGACTCCCGAACCACTAAATTGGCGGCTATCAAAGACTACCTTTCTGACCATGTCTTCCCCTCCCTGTCCGCGGACCAGCACCTTGACCTCGACGCTCCCATTACACTGGACGAACTAGAACGCACGATACTCTCCTTGCCCAATGGCAAAAGCCCTGGCCCAGACGGCTACACGAAGGCCTACTACAAAACGTTCCTCCCTCTTTTACAACAACCCATGTGTGATTATTTTAACTCGCTGGCCCCAGATGGGGAGATACCCTCGGAAGCCTTAATGGCTCATATTACGGTGATTCCGAAGGCCAACAAGGATCCCACAGCTCCACAAAGCTACCGCCCAATTTCATTGCTTAATGTGGATATCAAAATACTGGCTAAACTTCTGGCAAACTGCCTGAAGCACCTTATGCCCCAGGTTATCCATCTTGACCAGACCGGCTTCATTACAGGCAGAGAGGCTAGGGATAACGCCATTCGGGCGATCCAATTAATCCATTGGTCCGCCACCCATCCTGACTCGCCGCCGTACCTGATCCTCTCGACCGATGCCAAAAAGGCGTTTGATCGGGTGGACTGGACCTACTTGCGGGGTGTTTTGGAGTCGCTGGGATTGGGTCCGCACATACTGGCCTGGATTATGGCGCTGTACAGAGACCCTAGTGCTCGGGTCCGTGTCAATGAATGTCTCTCTGCCGGGTTCCCGATCCGGAACGGTACAAGACAGGGATGCCCTCTTTCACCCCTGCTTTTTGCCCTGGTCCTGGAGCCCTTTTTGGCTAAGGTTAGGGCGAATGGTGATATCAGAGGTGTGCGAGTCGGAACGATGGAACACAAGCTCTCGGCATATGCTGACGACATCCTGTTCCACCTTACCGACCCCCTGCTTTCTTTGCCGGTCCTGATGCGAGAGCTTGAGCGATTTAGTCACATCTCCAATTTTAAGATCAATCTTGGCAAATCCGAGATCCTCCCCGTCTGTGTGCCTGCGCCCTTGTCTGGTTCCCTGCGGGCTGCCTTCCCTTTCAAGTGGACTGACTCTTCCCTGACTTACCTCGGCATTCAGCTTACGACCCGTTTTGACGCACTTTATGCGGCTAACTACCCCCGCCTCTTGACAGACATCAAACAAGACCTACTGCATTGGACCAAGACGGCCTTTACCTGGTTGGGTAGGGTTAACATTATCAAGATGAATGTTCTCCCCAGGGTGTTGTTCTACCTCCAGATGCTACCTATCCCTCTACCTCGCAGCTTCTTCCGCCTTCTAGATGGCCTGATTACGGGCTTTGTCTGGAATGGTAAACGCCCCCGCATAGCCCTGGCAACCCTGAAGCGCCCTAAAAACTTGGGGGGCCTCGGCCTTTCCGGATGTTCAGCGCTATTACCATGCTATTGTCCTCCAACGCATCCTCAACTGGCGCTTCCATACCCACTCTAAACTCTGGGTCCCTCTCGAAAAGTTTATAGCGGGCAGGAATCTTTCCTATATGCCTTGGCTTTCTCGGGAATACCGGGGGTTGTCAGACAACGTCTCTCCCCTCACGGTCCACGCGTTGTCAGTGTGGGACCGGGTTAATAAGCTCCTGGATCTGGCACCCTCTGTGTCCCCGTTGGCCCCCCTGGGGGGCTACCTTTGGTTCCCCCCTGGGGAACAGATGGCTTTCTTTGACCCATGGGTGGATGATGGCAACGCCAGCTGCGGGAAACTGATGGAGCGCGGTAAGCTTCTGCCTTACGCTGTCTTGAGGGCACGCCACGGCGGGTCCCCTATGAATTTTTGGAAGTATAGGCAGCTCCACCACTTCTTTGCCATTCAATCTGCCCCCAGACCTCCCTTAAGCCCTTTGAACATTTGTTCATTCGAGACGACCCCATTCCTCATATGGTCTCTGAAATGTATCAACTACTAGGTGCTGCGTCTTCCGCTTCCGCGCCCATATGTACTCGGCTGTGGGAGCGGGCGAGGCGCCGACTGTGCTCCAGATCCCAGCAGGTACGACCTTCTTTTTCCCCCTTTCTCCCTCCCCTAACCCAGTCTTCCCACTGCCCCCTCTCTCTTCCTCTCTGCTCCTTTTTGTCTCTTCCCCTTGGTACCCCCCTTCATTGGCCTTTTTGACTTGATTTCTCTCCCTACATGCTCCCAGGCCTACATCGAGTGGGCTACTTCGTGAATGTATTGGGAGGCCTGCCGGTGTTAGTCATGTTATTTTTTCCTCTTCCTGGGCCCCTCCGCGCGTGGAGCTGGCCTGAGAGTAGCACGGCTCTTCTGTGTGTGTCCCCTCTGCTTCTGGGTGCTCCCCCCCGCCCGTTTGTGGTGGTCGGGGAGGTCTGATGGAGGCTGTCGCCCCCCTCGCCCTGCGGTGAGCCCCGATCTGGAGCCCCCTTGGGTGGTGTTGACACCCCTTGGGACTCACGGCATTCGGAGGTGCCTGACGCGTATAGTACCCGGCAGGCCGCCCCTTACTTTATTTTCGTTGAATGCTGGTATATTGCACTATTATGTGTTGCTATATTTTGCTCCTTTCTTACTGTTACATGTACCACAATGCACTTATATGCTCCCTGGGGTATGGCACTGCTTGGCCGTTACCCCTCCCCTGCACTTTTGTTGTTCTTGTTCAATTGTTTTGTATTCCTGTTAAACTAAATAAAGATTCAATAAAAAAAATATGTTTCAGGCCTAAAGGAACCCCTGCTAATAACTACAGCTCAGAGTACATTAGTGTGAGCGCTAAGCTGACATTTAAGAATGAATAAATGAGTAAGAAATGTGACTTACTTACCATATTTGACAACCACGTTTACATGATGAAATTATTTTCTGTAGTAATAATTCAATTAAATAATCAGTAATATGACCTGAAAAGACAGCAGGCAGTGAAAACTATATTTTCCCCTAGTGGTCAGTTAAGTGTCCCCTTACATTGTGGAAAAGTGTCCTCTTATTTTGAAGGTCAGTGGAGAAATAACCCCCTATACATTGGTGGTCAGGGAAGTGTCCCTTATGTGGAGGTTAGTGGAGAAGTGGCCCCTTGCATTGGTGGTCAGTGAAGTGTCCCCTTTCATTGTTAGTCAGTGGAAAAGTGTATTAGAGGTAAGTGGAGAAGTAACACCTATACATTGGTGGTCAGGGAAGTGTCCCTTTATGTGGAGGTTAGCAGAGAAATGTCCACTTACATTGGTGGTCAGCGAAATGTCCTCTTACATTAGTGGTGAGTGAAGTATCCCCTTACATTGTTGTCTTACATTGGAGCTCAGTTGAGAAGTAACCCCTATACATTGGTGGTCAGGCAAGTGTTTTTCTAGTGGAGGTTAGTGGAGAACCGTCCCCTTACAATGGTGGTCAGTGGAGTGTCATCTTACATTGGGGGTCAGTGGAAAAGGGTCCTCTTACATTGGTGGTCAGTGAAGAATAAACCTCAATACATTGGTGGTCAGTAAAGTACAACCTTACATTGATGGTCAGTAAAGTCTCCCTTTACATTGGTAGTCAGCAATGTGTCCCCTTACATTGGAGGTAGGTGGAGAAATGTCCCCTTATGTTGGAGGTCAGTAGAGAAGTGTCCCCTTGCATTGGAGGTCAGTAAAGTGTCACCTTACATTGGTGGTCAGTGGAAAGTGTTCCCTTACATTGGGGGTCATTGGGAATGTATGCATAATAGAAACTAGGGGGAGTAGAACTGGGAAAATCCATAGTGGAGAAGGATCTGGGTGTTCTGCAAGATCATAAGCCTAATAATAGCATGCAATGCCAAGCTGCAGTTCCAAAGCAAACAAAGTCCTTTTTTGTATTAAGAGAGGCATGGACTCTAGAGAGAGAGATATAATGTTGCCCCTGTATAAATGATTAGTAAGACCTTATCTGGAATATGCAGTTCAGTTTTGAGCACCAGTTCTGAAAAAGGATATCAAGAAACTGGAGAAAATGCAGGAAGGGCAACCAAACTTACAAGAGGCATGGAGGAGCTCAGCTATGAGGAAAGATTAGAGGAACTGAATTTATTTATTAAGGGAGGATATGATCAACTTGTATAAATACATAAGGGGTCCATACAGTAAACTTGGTGTTGAGTTATTCACTTTAAGGTCATCACAGAGGACAAGGGGACACTCTTTACGTCTAGAGGAAAACAGATTTTGTCTCCAAATACAGGAAGGTTACTTCACCGTAAGAGCTGTGAAAATGTGGAATAGACTCCCTCCAGGGGTGGTTCTGGCTAGCTTAGTAGATTGATTTAAAAAAGGCCTGGATTCTTTCCTAGGTGTACATAGTATAACTGGATACTAATATTTATAGGTAAAGTTGATCCAAGGAATATTTGATTGCCTTTCGGGGGATCAGGAAGAAAATTGTAGCAAATTGGATCATGCTTTGCTGGGGTTTTTTGCCTTCCTCTGGATCAACTGTGGGTATAAGATTGTGTATATCGAATTGTATGATTGCGTTTTCTTTTTAGTTTTTTTATGGTTGAGCTAGATGGACTTGTGTCTATTTTCAACCTGGCTAACTATGTAACCATGGAAATGTGTCCCCTTACATTGGTGCTCAGTGGGAAAGTGTCTCCTTACATTGATGGTTGGTGGAGAAGAGCCCCTGTAGATTAGTAGTCATAGTGAAGAATTGCTCCATTGCCCCTCTGGGAGGCTCTGGAAGACCCTATGGTTCTGCAGAACCCTGCTTGAGAGAGGTTTCCTTTAATGAAGAAAATAACTATATTAGGGCTGAGCAGAAAATTACACAGCTAAAGTCAGGCAGCAAAGTCATATTCTGCACTCCCTGAGACATCTATGGAGACTGCTGCTGCATGATTGAACAGGAAGAAGCAACAGTACACTACTGAAATCATCACTCTGCTGTCTCCTCCTGTCAGCATGTTCAGTTTCAGCACCTGTACGCTGCTTGAAATCCTGACTAGCTACTAGTGCTGGCTCTCCCTATCCCAGATGAATACAGGAGGCCAACATAACAACAAATGTAGGTGCTTTTGCCACCTGTGTGGAAAAATAAATTTACCAGAAAGCAAGACTGGTATAAATTGTGTTTTTTTGGACCTGGATTTTGGGTTCATGAGAAAGCTTTAAAGGACCTGTTCACGTTAACCACCCACTAAAGCAATCCGTTTTAGTGTGTGAGCCCATGCCACTGAGTCCTAATGCAACATGTAACAATGCAAGCCACTTTTACCCCTGGTTTTTACTTGATTGAAATGTCAAAGTGACATTTCATTTATTTCAATAAACTGAAACAGAGCTGAGGTGTGAAAACAGTCAGTGACCTCAGGTGAGCTCTAATTCTTTTCCGCAATGCACTGCAAAACTTTTGAAGGCAGCCTTGCAGTGGGACAGGGCACATAGACGCCAATTGATTGCTATGTGCTCTTACAGTAAGTGGCTTGATAAAGTGTTAATAGGCCCTTATTGTTCTGTTTAAATTGTGTTTTATTTTAAAGTTTATAATTTTAAAATGGATGCTTTATAGTGGCGATCCGAGCGGAAGTTTTCCTCTCCTCCTTCCTTGCAATCTTCTGGGACACGTCACAGGTCCCAGAAGATTGTCCGATCATTAAGGAGGAACGCTTTTTGTAGCTTCTAACATTTTATAAACACAAAAAGGACTGGAACTTCACTTTAAAGCAGAATTAAAGCCAAAAGCAAACATTTATTATATTGCAGCTTACCAATTCTTAGATATGATGGCTGCATTAGTGTTCTTTTTAGGCTTTATTTTTTTTCTGGTGATCACGCCAGTAAGTCTGTTGTTTTCCAACAGAACAAGCTCTCCAGCAGATGTAACAGTTACAGGGATGAGACAAACCATTTACTACTGAAGAAAGGGTGTTACAATGATTAGCTTTTATTTATTCAAGTAAAACTTTATCCCAAAAGAAAAAAATATTGCTGTAACTTTTGCTTTTGTGTAATTCCAATGTGAGCTGACTTTAATTTGTTAGTGTATCTAAGTCTGCTAGTACATCTAACACTCATATCCCCCCAGACTGGCGATACTGCAGTCCAAAGGTGGCCCTTGTGCTCCTTCATCCAGAATGGGGGGCACTTTAATATAGGAGGTGTGGTACTTGCCAGATCACCAGGTGAAAAGCGAGGAAAAAAACCCTACATGCTTGGTTTTGGGTTTATTACCCCTTTAAATTCATACCAAATGTAGAAGCAGCCAGGTGAACATGCATTTGGATGTCTTCTTACACCATATCCTTAAAGAGAGTAAAGGTGGCCATAAAATATACTATTTTCCTTTAGATTTACCAAAACCATATAATATGAGGTCAAACCTAAACACTTTCAATTTGTATGCAATCAGGTAGGCCCTTTCTCTACATACGTAGTTGAAAGCAGTGCTTTAAGTGGACCGGTATGCACCGGTAATCAGCACCGCCACTTCCAAATATGGCTCTTGAGCATACCGCCACCTCTCCGTGCGCCTTAGCATACCGGTACGCTCATTTCCCACTCCAGAGACAGACCAGTCCCCAGGACCCTAATGTGAGGAGGGGGGGGGGGTGCTCTGTGGGGACCCTGATGTGGGATGGGATGGGGGGGCTCTGTGGGGACCCTAATGTGAGGAGGGGGGTGCTCTGTGGGGACCCTGATGTGGGATGGGATGGGGGGATCTGTGGGGACCCTAATGTGAGGAGGGGGGGTGCTCTGTGGGGACCCTGATGTGGGGTGGGGGGGGGTTAGCGTTCTGTGGGGAGCCTGATGTGGGGGGGGCGCGCTCTGTGGGGGTCCTGATATAAAAACAATTTTTAGGCTATAATAGAGTACCGGCACCTCTTTTGGGCCACTTAAAGCACTGGTTGAAAGTAAATCTAAAGGAAATTGAAAAGGGAAAAGTGTATAATGTATGGCCAGCCTAATGGTGGAAAACACCATTTCAACTCAGGAAATCATATACCTCTTCTACTTTGGACTTTCTTTTGACCTCTACCATCTCTCCTAATAAAACCATCCCCTCCCCTAGAGAACAGTGGAGATGCTGATCCACAGGTTGCGTTTATAGCAATAAAGTGGTGGCCTAGTTTGGAGGAATGGGTCTATGGTTTTAGAACATGGGTTTGGTGGGTTTTATCTTCATCCAGGACTTACATAGTTACATAGTAGTTGAGGTTGAATAAAGACAATAGTCCATCCAGTTCAACCTGTGTAGGCGCGCGTAGCCTTAATCATCTCTCATACCCCTGAATGTTCTGATCCTTGAGATGTATGTCCAAGAGTCTTTTGAAAGTAGCCATACTTCCCGCAGAAACCACCTCTTGTGATAGAGAATTCCACAATCTTGTAGCCCTAAAAGTAAAAAAAACCCCTGCGTTGCCTGAGGTCAAAACGCTATTCCTCTAATCGCATTGTATGTCCTGGAGTTCTCATGCAATCCTTTTTTTCTATGCTGAGATCACCATTGAGATATTTATAAATTGCCAACAGTTTATGGAAGGGGAGCAATGAAACCTGTATTTTTGTCAAATGAAGTACAACAAAATAACATCATAACTTTAGAATATTATAAATATATGTGATATTTTAAAAAGATTCAGATTCTCTCTAAGTCATCCTAGAAAACCATTTAACTCCCTTAAAATGTTTCTGCCCTATAAACCTTAGGTTTGTGCGCTATTCCTGAACTATATTATCCACAGTACATTAAAATATATTATTCTGTGGCTAGACGCTAATTTTTATAGCCCCATCGGAGACACAACCAGCTGTGAACCTCGACCTTGTTTCCTTCTTGTCTGTACAATCACAGGCTGTAACTTTCATTGCTGCCTCCTTGGTCCTTTCCAGTGAAGTGAAACAATTAATTAAAAACTGAATTATATCATACCAGCAGGAGAAGGGTGTTAATTGAAAAGTAGTTTGTATTGTACATTTACAATGATTCTCAGATTATCTGACATATTAATGGAGTATAAGAATGCTCATCTAAAGGATATTTTACGCATGCCTGCCTGGATGAAACCACCTTAAAGAATCATTAATGCCTGAGTGTTCAGGAAAAATATATGTTGGTATTATTTTGCAAGAAGATTGTTTGTTTAAAGGGGCTTTTTTTTTTTTTTTTATAAATGAAAACTACTCTTTTTACTGAGTATGTATGTGTGTGTGTGTGTTTGTATGTATGTATGTATATATATATATATATATATATATATATATATATATATATATATAGAGAGAGAGAGAGAGAGATTGGCTTTGTGTAAACATGTTTATGACTTTGTTAAGCTTTTAAAAGCTATTTTGTGCTTGCTACATATGAGGGTTTTGCTTCCTGCTCAGTAATGCTTCACTACTCCTCTAGCTCAGTACAAGTCTATGCTGTCTATTTTTTTTTTTAATCTCAGCATTCATGTAACTGTCACAAATAATACCCATTATGTTCCGTAATATGCGCAAAATGTCATTTTCTGTTTGTTGCCTTTCTCAGGGCGAATGCAGCATTCTCTAATATTTGATCCCACTTTAGACTAGCCAGTGGCAGAGGGATGGTGGTGGAGGGATGGGATCAGTAGCAGAGGGATGGTGGTGGAGGGATGGGGTCAGTGGCAGAGGGATGGTGGTATAGGGACGGGATCAGTGGCAGAGGGATGGGGGTGGTAGCATGGGATCTGTGGCAGAGGGATGGTGGTGGTAGTATGGGATCAGTGGCAGATTGATGGTGGTGGAGGGATGGAAACAGTGGCAGAGGGATGGTGGTGGAGGGATGGGATCAGTGGCAGCGGGATAGTGATGGAGGGATGGTATCCGTGGCAGAGGGATTGTGGTGGAGGGATGGGATCCGTGGCAGAGGGATTGTGGTGGAGGGATGGGATCAGGGGCAGAGGGATGTGGTGGAGGGATGGGATCAGTGGCAGAGGGATAGTGGTGGAGGAATTGGATCATTGGCAGAGGGATGTTGGGGGATAGATCAGTGACACTGGCACTCACCTGCTCTCAGTGTCAGTCAATTCCCCCATCTCCACGTTCAGTGTGTCTCTGCCTTTCCTCTCCCTTCCGGTGCCTCCAGTGATAGCTCCCTGGACATTGGGGTTCCTTGCAGCGTGGAGAGATCCTCCCCTTCACTCTACTGGCTGTCAGCTGGTCAACTGAGTTTCCTCCCGACATCATTGCATCTGACTGGACTCTCTGGAGCAATAGGCGGCGGGTGGGACACTTCTCCCCCCCCCTGTGGGCAGTGATGGAACATTTGCCCCCCCCCCTACAGTGGCGAAGCTCCAGGCCCCAGTCGCAAGTGCAACTGCTGCGACCCTGGTAGTTTCTACGGAGATTCCTGTACTCACCACTGACAGTGTAAATCAGCTCAATTGGCCACTGCAGAGAGTCAACTGCTCTACAGAACTGATACCATGTTGCAGAACTTAGTTGTTTACCTTCTGTGATTTGGTACTCATCTGTGAAAGTTTTTAGTTCTGTAAACTTATCAATAGGGATGATCGAACTTTTGAAAAGTTCGGTTCGACTAGAACACCCAAATTTCCCGAAAGTTCGGTTCGGATTCCAGAACCACATTAAAATCAATGGGACCTGAACTTCTGGAATCAAAAAACACAATTTTGAAGCCCTAAAACCCAATAAATGCCCCTAAAAAGTGCCTAGGGTTCTGGGTCATGCCCCAGGGACTATGAATCACACAAAAAAAAGTTCTTAAAAATTGTTGTTTTTGATAGAGAGCCAATTATTGAAAATATTATTGGAAAAAAAAAAGAGATTTCTTTGGATTTAGAGTCTGGGGGGTCTAAAAAGTGTACCTGTGAAGTTTCAGCTCTGTAGTATGTCCAGAACCAGAATTATAGCATGCCAAACCTTCAAAAATGACTTTTTTGCTTAACTGCGCCTTTCTTTTGCTCCTAATCAACTGCACAGCCAATGTGTATGATGGGGACATAATGCAGTGCACTGGGAACAAGATTAGAGTTTTTTTTTTTTAAAAAGGTGCTGTCTCTTTAAATGTGGATATAATTAACGGGTGTATTTTCACAATGGGGCTATTATTAACAAATGTTTTCAAGAAGTCAAAAGATGTATGTAGATGCACTTTATTTCATGTAAAATGGTGTTTGGTGCACTTTAACTTGAATTCTCACAAGAAACAGACATATATGCACGGATACATTGAGGGTTAGGGTTAGGGGTAGGGGCCACAATGTAGTAGTGCACAGTGAACAAGATTAGAGATGTTTTGGATGAATACTGTTGTCTCTTGACTTTGAATAGTAGTAAAGGATGCTTAAAAATTGGGCCTTTGGTGGTGCCGACGATGACTTGACACCATAACTCTATGAAAGTGCTGGTCATGAAGGCAATAATTGCCTTTGTAAGGACAAAAATTGCAATGATATGCATCTGTGAAACAGGTGCGCAAAAATTGTTTGGGTTTTGGCGGAGCCATACAACTGTAAGACCAAAGAGCTGGTGTTGAAGAAGGCGTAAAAATTATGAAAGTGTGCACCTGTGGAACAGGTGTGCAAACATGGTATTTTTGGTGTTGGCAGAGCCTCCCCACCGTAAGCCCAAAGAGCTGGTGTTGAAGAAGGCGTAAAAATTATGAAGGTGTGCACCTATGGAACAGGTGCGCAAACATGGTATTTTTGGTGTTGGCGGAGCCTCCCCACCGTAAGCCCAAAGAGCTGGTGTTGAAGGAGGCCAAAAAATTATGAAGGTGTGCACCTGTGGAACAGGTGCGCAAACATGGTATTTTTATTTTGGCAGGACCTCCCAACCGTAAGTCCAAAGAGCTGATGTTTCAGAAGGCCAAAAAATTATGAAGGTGTGCACCTGTGGAACAGGTGCGCATACATGGTATAGTTGGTATAACTAAAATGAGGTTCTGTGAACCTAAACAGAACGAGAGGAGGGTTGGAGGGTGGCACCCTGGTCCAGGCTTAAATTGAGGCTCAGCAGCCACATCGCAACGATAGACTAGTCAACAAGGTCTGCATCAGGTGCATCAAAGCTTGATATCCACGACTGATTCATTTTAATGAATGTCAAACGGTCGACTGAGTCGGTGGAGAGTCTCGTTCGATGGTCTGTGACGAATCCTCCTGCTGCGCTGAATGCCCATTCCGATAGGACACTGGAAGCAGGGCAGGCCAACAACTCCATGGCATACTTGGCAAGTTCTGGCCAGTGGTCTAATCTTAAGACCCAGTATGCCAGTCGATCGGATTCCTCACATGAAAAGCCCTCTGTGTCACTTTGTGCCCTGACGTAATCGTCCACCATGTGATGCAGACGCTGTCGATGCGATGGGGCAGCTGAGAGGCCTGGGCGGTGAGGACTAAAAAAAGACCGAAAGGCATCCGTCAACCGCACGCCTTCTCCAATGCTCCTCTTGTGACCCGCAGTAGAGTCCATGGTAGGTTGTCCCCGCCCCTGCACCCTACGGGAGTCGGGGAACGTGTTCACCAGAATCCTCTTGAGACTGTCCTCAAGGGATTTGATCCTGTGGACTCTCTGGGTGGATGGGAAAAGCTCAGAGACTTTTGACTTGTACCTGTGGTCAAGTAGGGTGGCCAACCAATAGTGGTCAGTCTCTTTAATGGCCTTGATTCTGGGGTCCTTTCGCAGGCTCTGAAGCATGATGTTTGCCATGTGTCGCAAATTAGCAAAGGCCTCAGAAGCTGACTCCTCGGGGTCACTCAAAACGACATGATTTTGAACGTGCTCCTCCTCCTCCCAGCCACGTACTACTCCAAAGTGTCCCGAGGGAGTCAAACTAGGCCTTGCAGATTGCTGCATGTCTTCCTCCTCCTCCTCCTCAAAGCCTGCAAAAGTTCCTGAAGAATCGTCCTCCTCCTCCTCGTCTTCCACCCCTGGATCCTGCTCGGCCTCTGGGAGCTAGGCATAATGGGGTCAGGATTCTGAGGATAAAGGGGGACTTGAGAGGTTTAAGAAGTACTCCTCATCCTCCTGCTGCTCTGCCTCCAGTTCCCTGTCCATAATGCCACACAGAGTGTGCTCCAACAAAAACAGTACCGGTAGGGTGTCACTGATGCATGCGCTGTCCCGGCTGACCATCCTTGTGGCCTCCTCAAATGGCGAGAGGACAGCGCATGCATCCTTAATTAAAAGCCACTGCTGTGCTGAAAAGAAGCCCAGGCGCGCTGAGCCAGTGCTGGTGCCGTACTCGCAGAGATATTCATTGAGGGCCCTCTGCTGCATGTACAGGCACTGCAGCATAGCTAAGGTGGAGTTCCAGCGGGTGGGCATGTCACAGATGAGGCGGTGTACCGGCAGGTGAAACTCGCGCTGCACTTCGGCCAAACGAGCAGTGGCACTGTACGACCACCTGAAGTGACTGCACACCCTTCTTGCCATCCTTAGCACATCATGCATTCCCGGGTACGAGTTCAAAAACCGCTGTACCACGAGATTTAGGACATGCGCCAGGCATGGCACATGGGTCAACTTTCCCTGCTGAAGGGCGGCAAGGAGGTTTGACCCATTATCGGTTACCACCATTCCTGGCTGCAGCTGGCGTGGTGTCAACCACCTCTGGGCCTGTGCCTGCAGAGCCCCAAGAATCTCAGGGGCAGTGTGCTGCCTGTCCCCTAGACACACAAGCTGCAGCACTGCGTGACACCTTTTGGCCTGAGACATAGAATAGCCCTTTGAACGCTTACGTGGTACCTCATCATATTCAAAGGACCATGCTGCAGAGGAGGGCATGGAGGAGGATGAGGAGGAGGAGCAGGAGGGGGTAGAAGTGATCGATCTACCCGGATCAGCGACACCACCAGCTGTTTGCAGACGTGGGGGCAATACTGGCTGCAGCCCCGAGCTCTGGCTACAATCCCTTCCACTGGCAAGCAGTGTCACCCAATGAGCAGTGACAGAAATGTACCGTCCCTGCCCATGTTTGCTTGACCAAGTGTCAGCCGTCAGGTGTATCTTACGGCTGACTGACTTGGCCAGGGACGACACTACATTGCCTTCCACATGTTGGTATAGGGATGGCAGAGCCTTACGGGCAAAGTAATGCCGACTTGGCACCTGCCACTGTGGAACTGCACATTTTGCAAAGTCGTGGAGAGCAGACTCTACCAGATTAAATGGTAACAGTTGCAGAGCCAGTAGTTTTGCCAAACTACTGTTTAGACGCTGGGCATGTAGGTGGCTGGAAGTATACTGCACATTTTGCAAAGTCGTGGAAGGGAGCAGACTCTACCAGATTAAATGGTAACAGTTGCAGAGCCAGTAGTTTTGCCAAACTACTGTTTAGACGCTGGGCATGTGGGTGGCGGGAAGTATACTTTTTTTTCGTTCCAGCATGTGTGGAATCGAAATTTGGCGTCTAGATGTTACAGCTGGTGGTGTGCTGGAGGTAGATGCGACACTGCCTGCTATATCATCATCCCTGTCAGTGGAGGCTGCCAACAGGTGACGAGTGACTATAGCAGGGACAGACTCATGTGCAGGTGGAGCACGAGGAGGAGCGCGAGGAGGACTAGGAGGCCGACTGACCGATCTTTGGCGCTTTTGTGGGTTCTTCAAATGCTCCTGCCAACGGGCCAAGTGGTGGGTTGTCAAATGCCTGGTTAGGCAGCTTGTACCCAAGTGGTTGGCATTTTTGCCACGTTTTATTCCCTTATGACAAATCTTGCAGATCGCAACTGTTCGATCTGCATGGGATGTCTCAAAAAAGGCCCAGCAAGAAGAGGCTTGTATAGTGGCCCAAGAGACAACAGGTGCAGCCTTAGATGGAGTGGGCCGTCTGCTCTCCCCTCTTGCTTGCTTTGCCTCCTCCTCAACCTCAGACCCAACATCTGACTCCATAAAGGACTGAGCATCAGGCGTGGCCCGGGAGACAACAGGTGCGGCCTTAGATGGAGTGGGCCGTCTGCTCTCCCCTCTTGCTTGCTCTGCCTCCTCCTCAACCTCAGACCCAACATCAGACTCCATAAAGGACTGAGACTCAGGCTGGAGTAGATGGACGATACTGTGGTCAAACAGCTCAACTGACTCCTCTGCCATGTCTGAAGTCGGGTCTAAGGAAGGACGTGAGGTGGACATGGACTCATCTTTATTTGTTCTGCCAACTGCAGAAGACTGACAACTTTTCTCTGCCTGGGTCACTGTAGTTGCAGATGATGACGATAATGAGGGTTTGGTAATATAGTCCCTCACCTCCTGTACGTACTGTGGACGTATAGCTAGGCCACTGCGGGAGAACAATCACAATGGTGGCCTGGCTGAGGACTGACCACCACATCCACCCCTGCCTCTAGACACCCTAGAAGCTGTGCCCCTTTCCGCAGAAGGGCCACGTATGCCTTTCCTTGGTCTACGTGACATATTTGTCACTGAGGCTTTGGCAACTCTGCGCGGTGAAAAACGCACACTGCTATGCAACCCAAAGTTGTCGCTGAATACAGCACAGCAGATGTGTGTGATGCACAGTAGCAAAGCCTTTTGCACAGTGGACTTAACGCTTACAAGAACAGGCGTTAAGTTGTCACTGAGGCTTTGGTAACTCTGTGCGGTGAAAAACGCACACTGCTATGCGACCTAAAGTTGTCGCTGAATACAGCACAGCAGATGTGTGTCACGCACAGTAGCAAAGCCTTTTGCACAGTGGACTCAACGTTTACAAGAACACGCGTTAAGTTGTCACCGAGGCTTTGGTAACTCTGTGCGGTGAAAAACGCACACTGCTATGTGACCCAAAGTTGTCACTGAATACAGCACAGCAGATGTGTGTCACGCACAGTAGCAAAGCCTTTTGCACAGTGGACTTAACGCTTACAAGAACAGGCGTTAAGTTGTCACTGAGGCTTTGGCAACTCTGTGCGGTGAAAAACACACACTGCTATGCGACCCAAAGTTGTTGCTAAATACAGCACAGCAGATGTGTGTCACACACAGTAGCAAAGCCTTTTGCACAGTGGACTTAACGTTTACAAGAACAGGCGTTAAGTTGTCACTGAGGCAATGTATTTTGCTGACTAGCAAGCATGTATATCTGCTGTAGATATATCAGCAGTGCAACGTGCTCACTAGACGGAACCCTGACACTTTTAACTATCCCTACAGAAACTAGATTGTTGAATCTAACTACAGAGGTATATAGTACCCTAACTACACTACATATCCCTTTCCTCACACTAAAAGAACAGCTCCATACAGCAGAAGACAATTTCTAACTGACACTGTCCCTTTAAATTTTTTTGTTTTTTTCTAACTCAAACAAACAGCACAATCGCTGTATTTCTAACTACACTGACTGTCTGTAAGCTGAATGCTCTTCTGCTGATATGGAGCTTTAGAATCACTCGGCTATGCAGCAAACGTAGTGTAACAAAGCAGGAGTAAGAGAAATGCTTCCACTCTCTTCAATAGACTCTGTATCACTCTGCTAGAGGTTAGGCGGGGCTATGTTATATACTGTGGGGCGTATTCACTTCTGATTGGCCTCTGGTCCCCGTAGTCACTCCAATCACGTTCCTAGCAGACTCCTGCCCCCTCATTGGCTTTTGCTGACGTTTCTGGGCCAATCACGGGCTTTTAAAGCACAGTTCCTGTCCCATTGCATTTTGGGTGGTTCTGGTGGCCGAATTATGAACTCTTACCGCAAAAAGTTCGAAATTCGGCTGAATTTCGAACACCCGATGTTCAGGTCGAACCGATGGTCGACCCGAACCGTTCGATCATCCCTACTTATCAAACAGCAGTTCTATCACCACAAAATTGCATTGAAGGGATATTAAAGTCTTGTTTTTTTTTTTGCTTAAAAACAACAAACATTTTATAGTTACCTGCTCTGTGCTGTTGGTTTTGCACAGAGCAGCCCAATCCTCGTCTTCTTGGGTTCCTGGCTGGTGCTCCTGGCCCCTCCCTCCTGCCAAGTGGCCCCACAACTACAAGCAGCTTGCTATGGGGGCATCTGAACCGAGCCGCTGATCTGTATCCATTCAGACAGAGAACTGCAGCTCAGCCCCACCCCCTCTCTCTCCTCATTGGCTCACTAACTTTGACAGCAGCGGAAGCCAATGGCACCAGCTGCTGTGTCTCAGCCACTTAGGAGGGAGAGTCCCGGACAGCCGAGGCACCAGTGCAACACCCCTGGATCGAGATGGGGCTCAGGTAAGTATTAGGGGTACTGAGGGGGGCTGCTGTACAAGTTTATCTTTATGCATAGAATGCATTACAATAAAAAAAAAAAAATAATAAATAACCTTCTGCCTTTAGAACCACTTTAAAGCTGGGTACATAGTTACATAGTTAGTCAGGTTGAAAAAAGACGCAACCAATAAAAAACAAAAAAACAGTAAAGAAAACCCAACCATACCTTCCCATGTACACAATCCTCTACCTGCAGTTGATCCAGAGGAAGGTGAAAAAACCCCAGAAAAGCATGATCCAATTTGCTACAGCAGGGGAAAAATGTCTTCCTGATCCCCGGAGAGGCAATCGGATATTCCCTGGATCAACTTTACCTATAAATATTAATACCCATTTATATTGTGTACACCCAGGAAAGAATCAAGGCCTTTTTTAAAGCAATCCAGTGAGCTAGCCAGAACCCCCTCAGAAGGGAGTCTAGTCCACATTTTCACAGCTCTTACGGTGAAGAAACCTTTCCGTATTTGGAGACAAAATCTGTTTTCCTCTAGACATAAAGAGTACCCCCTTGTCCTCTGTGTTGACCTTAAAGTGCATAACTCAACACCAAGTTCACTATATGGACCCCTTATGTATTTATACATGTTGATCATATCCCCCCTTAATCTCCTCTTCTCAAGAGAGAATAAATTCAGTTCCTCTAATATTTTCTCATAGCTGAGCTCCTCCATGCCTCTTATCAGTTTGGTTGCCCTTCTCTGCACTTTCTCCAGTTCCCCGATATTCTTTTTGAGAACTGGTCCACAAAACTGAACTGCATATTCCAGATGAGGTCTTACTAATGATTTATACAGGGGCAAAATTATATCTCTCTCTCTCTGGAGTCCATGCCTCTGTTAATACAAGAAAGGACTTTGCTTGCTTTGGAAACTGCAGCTTGGCATTGCATGCTATTATTAAGCTTAGGATCTACCAGAACACCCAGATCCTTCTCTGCTATGTATTCCTCCAGTTCTACTCCACCTAGTATGTACGATGCATGCATATTCTTAGCCCCCAAGTGCATAACTTTACATTTATCAACATTAAACCTCATTTGCCACATACAGTAGTTGACCAATGAAACAGTGCATTGAGGTCAGCTTGTAAGTTGGAGACATCCTGTAAGGAAGTTATTCCACTGCAAAGCTTGGTGTCATCTGCAAAGACTGAAATGGTACTTTTAATCCCAGACCCTATATCGTTTATAAAGATATTAAAAAGTAAGGGTCCCAACACTGAACCTTGGGGTACACCAATGACAACCTTAGACCATTCAGAGTAAGAATCATTAACCACTACTCTCTGAATTCTATATTTTAGCCGATTTTCTATCCATTTACAAACTGATCTTTCCAAGCCTGTAGACTTTACCTTACACATTAGCTGTGTGTGGGGAACTGTGTCAAACGCTTTTGCAAAATCCAAGTATACTACATCCACAGCCACCCCTCTGTCCAAGGTTTTACTTACCTCCTCATAAAAAGAAATCAGATTTGTTTGACAACTTCTCTTTCATGAATCCATGCTGTCTGTTGCTTAAAATATTTTTTCCCAGCAAGAACTCTTCTATGTGATTTAAGGGGGTTGCAGTGCGCTTCTATGTTTCGATATTAGAATACTTGTGTGTCTTCTTATAAAAATTTCTTTTTAAAAAATTCCAAAAATTATCTTTTTAGAAACTATGTATGGAGTATGTATAGGATCTGTTTAAAACTGTTGTCTTAAATATTAAATAGTGACAAAATGCTTATATTGGTCTTTATTATGAATGCTTCTAGGGATTAATTGAGAATAAAGTGCTCTGTGTGCTCGATGTGGATGAATTGCAGCAGTGTGCGTTTATGTAACAATTGTGTGCAAATAAGCAATAGGCCTTAAAAAAATATATATATATATGCCTTAAAAAATTATATTTCGTGTAAGTGGGCTTCTGAGTGTTCCAATAAATAAATGTGCTAGTATGTGATGTTCAATCCAAAAAAATATATATCAATATATTAATATCCTGTGTTCCTATTATTTTCGTATCTCTTCATAAACCTGTTAAAATCTTTTGTAATTCATATATATACAATTTATAAAGTGCTTATTGTGAACAAAATACTTCCTACAAGGAGAAGTGGAATAGTGCTTCAAAGTGTTCCTTAAAGAAAAGTGCTCTGTGCATCCAGTGATTAACAATATAAATATGCAAATGTATAAAAAATCCACCAATAAAAACACAAAACATTTGTGTTAATTCTATGAAGACACTTGGAAAAAAATATATATATATTAAGTCCAACCGATGTATTTCCAGCAGTCCATTCGAATAATCAAAATAAATGTGTGACAATATGTCAAAACCAATAAAGAACGGTGATGTATCTTTTTTGCCTCCACCTTGTGCTTGTGATCACCTCTAGGTGTACTAAATTCTCACCTCAATTAGGAGTATATTACGCCTGTATTATATAAGGATCGTTGATGGTCCCTTTTCCCTCTTTAATCCAGCGCAGTCCTTGGTGCCAGTGGACAATTTCAGCAAGGATCCTATGTTCCTTCCCGGTATCGTTCACAACAACTCAGCGTGGGAGATTGCTAGACGAACCTTCCATGGTTAGTACAGCAGCTCTGACTGGAGCTGACAGGTTTTTGTTCGGCCAACCCCGCATGTACCCGACTTAAATCTGTAGAGAAGCTCCCTCTGCAGTAACTGTTTGAATGTTCATTAAGGCTCCATTCCCACTTGGACACCAGTCACATGACAAGTCGCAGTCTATTCTTTTCAATGGCACCCATTCAAATCAGTGGGACCAAAAGTTGCAGCGACTTGGAAAATGTGCCTGCACTACTTCGGTGCAACTTTTGATGTGATTTTGGTCCAGAAAATGTAAAGTCGGATAAAAGTCACACCAAAGTTGCATCAAAGTCGTGCTCCAAAGTCACACTGGAAATTGCGTGACTTTGGAGATATGCTAATGTGAATGGAGCCTAAAGCCCCGTACACATGTACTGATCGTCGGCCGAACGATCGGCCGTCTTTTGTCCAGGGCTGTCCTGTCTGTTGAAAACTGCAAAAGACTGCACACTAATTTTGTCGGCCAACAACAGCCGACTGCAGAAGTGATGTCATGTGATGGTTAACTTTCCGTGTGTTTTTTCTTCTCTGAGCATGCCCAGTCTTGCTAATCTGCTGTCTGTCGGCCGAAATCTGTACTGACTGACGAACAATCGGCCGTTCTGGTGACGGCCAACAAATATTTTAAAGTCTGCATGACAGATTCTGTTCGGCCGAAAATGCGCTGTCGGCTGTCTGAAGCATCATACTAACAAGCCTACAATCGGCCGATCGGTCGGCGGCCGAATATTTACGGCCGACAATCGGTACGTGTGTACGGGGCTTAACTCTCCTGGTCCAATGTTCTTAAAGATTTTTTCTCTAAAGATTGAATGTTAGGGAATGCTACATCCACCCTGCAAAAGGCAACATATAGAATCTGACATTTCACACATATTTCAAACATTATGGGTAATTTTCATGACTTGCTGGGACATTTGCCCAGGAAACTTTTTAAATTCTATGGGGTTGATAAAACTAAAAAACTAAAACTGGAGAGTGCAAAATTTGGTGCAGCTGTGCATGGTAGCCAATCAGCTTTCAGTTTTTTTTGTCGAAGCCTTATGCCCCGTACACACGGACCGATTGTAGGCCATAAATATTCGGCCAACGTCCGATCGGCCGATTGTCGGCTTGTTAGTATGATGCTTCCGACAACCGACTGCGACTTTTCGGCCGAACAAAATCTGATGTGCAGGCCAACAAAGAACGGCCGATTGTTCGTCAGTCAGTACAGATTTTGGCCGACAAAAGCCAGATGAGCAAGACTGGGCATGCTCAGAGAAGAAAAAACACACGGAAAGTAGACCAGAACATGACATCACTTCTGCAGTTGGTTGTTGTTGGCCGACAAAATTCGTGTGCAGTCTAGAGCACATTTCAACCAACAAAACAACTGGACAAAAGACGGCCGATCGGTCGGCCAACAATCGGTACGTGTGTACGGGGCTTTAGTCCACGTTTCCACTAGTGCAACTTTGAAAATCAGTGATTTTGAAAAGGTGACTGCACTACTTTGCTGCGACTTTTTATGCAACTTTGACCCAGAGACAGTGGCGTCTCCAGCTTTCATATTTAGGGGGGGCACATGGGGGGACAGGGACAAAAGTAGGGGGGCCAACTATAAAACGCAATTTATATATATATATACTGTATATCCTGACAATGGGCATCAGTCACGAATATTTCATGTTTATATATTTGAAGGCCCAGAGCATGCGGACAGCATTAGCGGAGTCACCTGTAAGGCGAGGCAGCAGTACGCCGCAATGGAACCAGACACAGTGAGCCAGCACACAAGGAGCAGGCCCCGGGCCTTCAATAGCATAAAACATGAAACATTTGTGAAAAATTGGCCAAATAAAGACAAACATGAAATATTACTGACAATGGATATTAAAAGCATAAACATTAAATGACAATGTGGACTGACACGCTGACAGAATTTTACAGCTGGACATAGCAAACTTACGGACATGTATTATACATGTTTGCCATGTTCAACTGTAAAGTTCTGTCAGTGGGTCAGTCCACACTGTCATTTTCAGGGGCATGAGGGTGGTACAAGAAAGGAAATGTGCAGTGGACTCACTTCTCCACTTACCTGCCACCAGAGTTGTATAAAGTACTCGAAACCCATACTTGAGTAAAAGTACAAGTGCTCGATCAAAAAGTGACTTGAGTAGAAGTGGAAGTGCTCAATCAAAAAGTGACTTGAGTAGAAGTACTAAAGTATTCAACATTTTTTGTACTTAAGTATTGCAAGTAGTTTTTTTAAAAAATGTTGCTACTCAAGTACTGAAAGTAAAAGTACCAGTAGTTTTGAAAAAAAATTGCTACTCAAGTACTGAAAGTAAAAGTACAAGTACTGTGTTATGTAGTTATTAAAGAAAGAAGTCAAAAGTTTGAACATCATATTGTTTTTTATTATTTCAAATGCAGCTTTTATTTATTCATACAGTAGCATTTATTTTCGTATGCGCTGATAATACACGTTTTGAGCTTCATGAAACCTGCCATCTACTGTTCTGGCAGTGGTAATTTTTATAATAGTAATGAGTAACTATGCAGCACAAAAAAAAAAATATCAGAGTAGAAGAATTGAAATCATCGAAAAAATGTAGTGAAGTAAAAGTGGAAGTAGGAGAAAAAAATTCTACTCTAGGAAAGTACAGATACCGCCTTTCGGTACTTAAGTACAGTAGTGAAGTAGTTCTACTTAGTTACTATACATCTCTGCCTGCCACCTCTAAAACCGATGCCCCCGGGCCTGCTCCTTGCGTGCTGGCTGTGTCTAGCTCCTCTGCTGCGTGCTGCTGCCCTGCCTTACCGGTGACTCCACTGATGTCATCCACACACTCTGGGCCTTCAATAGCATAAACATGAAACATTTGTGAAAAATAGGCCCAGAGCATGCGGACAGCATTAGCAAAGTCACCTGTAAGGCGAGGCAGCAGTACGCAGCAATGGAACCAGACACAGTGAGCCAGCACACAAGGAGCAGGCCCGGGGACATCGGTTTTAGAGATGGCACTCGCACTAGTGGAGCAGTTCAGCTCAGCTGTAAAATAAATTCGGTCAGCATGTCAGCCCACATTGTCATTTTCAGGGGTGTGAGGGTGGTATGAGATTCAAATGTGCAGTGGACTCAATGTGAGTCCATTGCACATTTGCATCTCATACCACCCTCATACCCCTGAAAATGACAATGTGGGCTGACATGCTGAGTATGCTGACAGAATTTTACAGCATTGTTCAGCTGTAAAATTCTGTCAGCTTGGCATGTCAAGCAATGTCCACATTGATTGACAATTGTTGTGTGTGTGTGTGTGAGGGTGGTATGATGCATTATTACAAATGATTATGGCTGGGCAGTGAGTGGACTCACCTCCGAGGCAGGCTGAGGCTGCCAGTGCCACCTCTAAGCCGATGCTGGCCTGCGGCTGCTCCTCGTGTCCTGCTGGTGGCTGCTGGCTCGGCTCCTTACTCCTCAGAGTCCTCCACTCCTCTGCTTGGCCTTGGCTTGCTGGCTCACTGGGCTGGCCTATGCTTGCTGCCAGACGCCAGCGTGTGTGTGTCTTGCCTCCGCCACGGCCCCCTCACTGTCTGGTCCGGACCGTCCCGATGTCCTGTCCCGGTCCCCGAGTCCCGACAGGACAGACACACAGTGTGGACAGTGACGCCCAGTCACCCGCCAGTCACGCCACTCCCGCGTGCGCTTTCGGCCAGGCTGGGGCGGGCTGGTGCGCACTGCGCAGATGCGCGCCACGCACTCTCCCTGACGTCATACCGCTCCGCTGTGCACGCCCCCTCCACCCGCTCGTCGGGGCGCCGCCCCGCCCAGCCCGCTCGCCGGTCTGCTGTGTGTTTATAGAGGCACTGTGCGGCGGCGGCGGGACAGAAGATTCCATTATGTGAAAGTCAGTGTTACAGTGTATGTGCTCATAATTAATTGGGGGGGGCACCTGGGGGGGCACAGACTAATTTTGGTGGGGCCATGCCCCCCTCAGCCCCCCCCTAGTGACGCCATTGCCCAGAGAGTGTAAAGTTTGGTTAAAGCTGCACTCAAAGTCACATCAAAGTTGCACTCCAAAGTCGCACTCTAAATCGCACAACTTTGGGGTTGCGATAGTAAAAACGTAAACTAACTGAACAAGCTGAAGTTAGAAGCTGCACCAGATTTTTTACTCTCCAGTTTTTGTAAATCAACCCCTAAGTGTCATATGAATCCTGAATAAAAACATCAAACTCTGGTTTGTATTTATGTCCATCCAGTACTGATATATACACAGCAATGACACACTACAGACCTGTCTGGCAGGGTAGGAGACCTGATTTATTTCTGCTGTAATTACGTTTTCCTTAATGGCCTTGTCTCTCCTACAGCCTGTGATTGGACACTAAAAAATAGAATATTTTTTATGCAATTTTTTAGGGGTAGAGATAGATAGATAGATAGATAGATAGATAGATAGATAGATAGATAGATAGATAGATAGATAGATAGATAGATAGATAGATAGATAGATAGATAGATAGATAGATAGATAGATAGATAGATAGATAGATAGATAGATAGATAGATAGATAGATAGATAGATAGATAGATAGATAGATAGATAGATAGATAGATAGATAGATAGATAGATAGATAGATAGATAGATAGATAGATAGATAGATAGATAGATAGATAGATAGATAGATAGATAGATAGATAGATAGATAGATAGATAGATAGATAGATAGATAGATAGATAGATAGATAGATAGATAGATAGATAGATAGATAGATAGATAGATAGATAGATAGATAGATAGATAGATAGATAGATAGATAGATATTTCTTTGGTCGAATGGATAGATAGATAGATATTTCTTTGGTTGAATGGTAATGTATTGCAAGTATATTTCTGTATTGTTCTATAGGGTGAGTAATATGCCTCTCTCTCCGTATATTGCAGTTTCCTGTCTCCCGGGACGGCCTCCTCGGAGATCTCCCTCATTATTCTCATTCTTGATTAATGAGCAGCTGGCAGGTGAGCTTTGTTTTTAAGAGTTGATAGACCACAAATTGCTCTGCATTCACTTGTCATCGGGGACATATATGGCTCACATGGTATTATTTTTAGTGATAAATAATCAGTCTATCCAAACATAATGTGGTTGTGGGTGGATTTTTTGTGGACTGAATTACTTTAAAGTGACACTAAACCCTTGTATAAAAAATATTTATATTCAAGTATGTAATACTAACTCAAAAAAGTCCCTTCAATTCCTCTTTTTTTTTTTGCTGCTGCAATCTGACTTTCTGAAAGAGGGGGACTACGTTTCTTCTCCATGGACCTGCTGTATGTAGAAAGTAGCCTGCTCTCTTGCTCACTCCTGAGATAGACTATGGGATGCGAAGTGTGAACAGAGAAGAGCACATGACCGCAACTAGCCTTCACTGCTCATTCCAAAGAAACGGAAGTAAGGGGAAAATGGGCAGCTTTGGGAACTCAGAGAGGACTACAAGGCAGCAGAAAAACACAGTAAAAAGCAATTTCATGAAAAATACATTACTGAACTGTTAAAGTGTAATTTAACCACACATTACCAGGTTCCCTCTGCCTTCTTTCCATGATGCCATTTTAAAAAATGGTCTCATCTGCAAATTTTTGGGGGCTGGCTGGCAAAGACTAGCAGCACATCTGAGCACATGCTGTGGGGTTTCCACACGTGTGCACAGCTTCTGGTATATGGACCCTGAGGCTCCCTTCAACCAGTGGCGTAGCGTGGGTTGTCAGCACCCGGGGCAAGGCAAATAATTTGCGCCCCCTAACCTGTGGGATTTTAGCACTTGAGTCTCTTCCACTAGATTAGTTAAAGAAACCCTTACCCCTAAGCACTTTAGAGCAGGCCAGGGTCCCCATAGATCCCCTTTAGAGCAGGCCAGGGTCCCCATAGATCCCCTTTTAGAGAATGGTCCCCATATAATCTATGGGGATATTTCTCTAAAGTGGGGAATCTATGGGGACCCTGCTCTAAAAGGGGATCTATGGGGACCCTGACCTGCTCTAAAGGGGATCTATGGGGGCCCTGGCCTGCTCTAAAGGGGGGAATCTATGGCATAGATCCCCCTTTAGAGCAGGGTCCCTATAGATCCCCCTTTAGAGCAGGCCTGGGCAGGTCCCCCATAG
Source organism: Pelophylax lessonae (assembly GCF_965119305.1). NCBI lineage: Eukaryota > Metazoa > Chordata > Amphibia > Anura > Ranidae > Pelophylax > Pelophylax lessonae. The sequence continues at coordinate 121,136,102 of NC_138770.1, forward strand.
ATCCTCCTTTACAGCAGGCCAGGGTGAGGTGAGGTCCCCCATATAGATCCCCTCTTACAGCAGGCCAGGGTGAGGTCCCCCATATAGATCCCCCCCTTACAGCAGGCCAGGGTGAGGTCCCCCATATAGATCCCCCTTACAGCAGGCCAAGGTGAGGTCCCCCATATAGATCCCCCCTTACAGCAGGCCAGGGTGAGGTCCCCCATATAGATCCCCCTTACAGCAGGCCAGGGTGAGGTGAGGTCCCATCCCCCATATAGATCACCCCCTTTACAGTAGGCCAGGGTGAGGGGGATCTATATGGGGGACCCCAGACCTCACCTCACTCTGGCCTGCTGTAAGGGGGAGATCTATATGGGGGGCGGGACCTCTCCTCACCCTGGCCTGCTGTAAGGGGGGATCTATATGGAGGACCTCACCTCACCCTGGCCTGCTGTAAGGGGGGATCTATATGGAGGACCTCACCTTACCCTGGCCTGCTGTAAGGGGGATCTATATGGGGGACCTCACTTCACCCTGGCCTGCTGTAAGGGGGATCTATATGGGGGACCTGGTCCCCCATATAGATCCCCCCTTACAGCAGGCCAGGGTGAGGTCCCCCATATAGATCCCAGGTCCCCCTTATAGATCCCCCCTTACAGCAGGCCAGGGTGAGGTGAGGTCCTCCATATAAATCCCCCCCTTACAGCAGGCCAGGGTGAGGTGAGGTCCTCCATATAAATGCCCCCCTTACAGCAGGCCAGGGTGAGGTGAGGACCCCCATTTAGATCCCCCCTTACAGCAGGCCAGGGTGAGGTGAGGTCCTCCATATAGATCCCCCCCTTACAGCAGGCCAGGGTGAGGTGAGGTCCGTACCCTGGCCTGCTGTAGGGGGGGATCTATATGGGGGACCCCAGAGTGACCTCACCTCACCCTGGCCTGCTGTAAGGGGGGATCTATATGGGGCATCATGTCCCCCATACAGATCCCCCCTTACAGCAGGCGAGGGTGAGGTGAGGTCCCATCCCCCATTTAGATCTCCCCCCTTACAGCAGGCCAGGTTCCCCATAAAATAGATCCCCTCTCTGAGGATCCTCTATGAGTAGCGCTACATAATCATATGGCTCCATTTAAATACATTCTTCTGTGCCTTTTATGTCCACTGTCCACATATAGTTGCATACTATTCAGTGTTCTTCTTCTCACACACACTCAGTCAGTCAGTCTAGTCACTACTAGCACTACACAGCCAGCCCACTGAGCCCAGTACTACTCCAGTCAGTCCTGACTCCTGTCACTCGTGACTCCTACCTTTTTTTTCACCGGCTGTCCCGGACCCAATCACAGCAGGCTAGGTTTTCCTCCTGCAGCGTCTGTCACCACTGGCTCTCTCCTCTCTGGCCTGTGTCACCTGCCGCCGCTGCCATCTTCTTCTGCTGCTGCCTGGGCTGGTCTGGTGTGGTTATCTCCCACGCTCAGTGCTGCGCTGGGCGGCCACTGCACTGTCCCTCCCCCAGATAGTCACTCGCTCTCCGCACCGCACCGCACGCCTGGCACCCCCCCCTCCACAGTGGGCGGCGACCCGGCGGCTCGGATCGGATTCGCACAGCCAGCACTGCAGTGAGAGTGAGTGAGCCAGGCAGGGGCAGAGAGCTGCGAGTGCGAGCGCGCCCCCCCCCCCAGATGTTGCGCCCGGTGCGGCCGGCCCCCCCTGCACCCCCCACGCTACGCCACTGCCTTCAACATTTGAATGCATGTGAAGAAATTAGCCACATGTTGAAGCTTAGTAACACACTGCCCCTGGAATAACTTTGACATATCAATCCCAGGATGCAGTGGGGCCTGGCCTAGGTCTGAAACTAGGAAGCGCTGTGTTACATCACAAAAAAAAAAAACACACAAAGTTTTTAAAAGAAAAAACGTAAAAAAAAAAAAAAAATATATATATATATATATATATATATTTATAGTACTGTGCAAAAGTTTTAGGCAGGTGTGGAGAAATGGTGTTAGGTAAGAAAAAATATAATTTAGTTGTTTATTTATTCCAGTTTGCAAAATGCAAAGTGTGTGAACAGAAAAAAAATCTAAGTCAAATTTTTGGTGTGACTATCCTTTGGTTTCAAACCAGCATCAATTCTTTCGGTTACACACTTTGTACACATGCACAAAGTCAGGGATTCTGTAAGATTAGAGTAAGGTGTATGATTACCCAAGTATACCAGGCAAGACCTATTGACCATCAATTTCATATGTAGGTTGAAACACAGGGGGGTTATTTGCTAAAGCTGGGGAGTGCAGAGTCAGAATTACTTCTGCATAGAAACCAATCAGCTTCTAATCTCAGCTTGTTTAAGTAAGCTTTGGCAATAAAACCTGAAAGCTGATTGGGTTCTATGCAGAAGTAAGCCTGATTTTGCATTCTCCAGCTTTAGTAAATAAGCCCCACAGTCATTGGGACGGACCCCCACCCTAAAGAAGAGTATGTCTGCTGTTTAAGATTCCCTTGCCTGGTACCAACACGATCCAAGATCCCTTTGCCCACCCAGTCACTTGTTGAGACATCAGTGTAGGTTGGTACGAAGCATAAAACGGTTTATTCAAACACAGGCACAAAGAGATATACACTCAGGGGACAATCCACTCCCTCTTTGCATAATGACACAGGGCGGGGTAGACTACATTCAGTAAAATAACACACAAGCAGCCTTTAGGAAGGGCTGCAGGAGAAATCCCTCCTCCTCTCTAGCAGCTAATCCACATTCACATATACATCCCATAATCGTTTGATCCCAAGGCAAAACAATAGAACAATGGGATACAGGCACTTAACAAACAAATAACAACCCCCACTCCACCTCAAACTATCTAGCAATGGTCTGATACACTCCTTCAATAATCTAGCAGTCTAAAAGGTGGAATTATTTATCTTCATATATTTCTTGAGGAATATTGTTCATAATTTTACTGTCTTAAGTGAAAGAGCCCCTTCATTCTTTCAACACACACCACACATATAGAACCCAGGATAACCGGGGTAACATGAAATGCTGAGTCTGGTGTGGTTGTACGGTGAGTCTGCTTAGTGCAGACCCGACTGGGGTTCTCGTCACCCTCTGCTCCTAATAGACACAGGGTGACTTACACATAGGAAGGGCCAGGGGAGCTGGACAAGGAATTTACCGACCTCTCTAAGGTATGCTGAAATTCACAAGTCCCCTGCCCAAAGTGACTCCCATCACAGTCATTAACTGAAGCAGAAATTTAAAGCTGTGTAGGAAATTTAACACTGGGCGAGGAACAGCCAGATTCTGTTACTAAGGTGAGGTTGTAGATGACAGTTTAAAGTCACAGGTCATATATCATGGCCAGACTGAGCACAGCAACAAGACACAAGGAAGTTATATTGCACCAGCAAGGTCTCTCCTAGGCAAAGATTTCAAAGCAGAATGGGGTTTCAAGATGTGCTGTTTAAGCTCTTTTAAAGAAGCACAAAGAAATGGGCAGAGTTCAGGAGCATAGAAGTAGTGGTCGGCCAAGGAAAATAATGCAACTGAAGAAAGACACATCATGCTTACTTCCCTTTAACATCGGAAGATGACCATTGACCAGCAATGCCATCAGCACAGAACTGGTGGAAACCAGTGAAACCCAGGTACATTCTTCTACTGTCCAAAGATGTCTGGCCAGAAGTGATCTTAATGGAAGAAATGTG